>NC_072768.1:34524079-34824079 GCF_022539595.1 Amphiprion ocellaris
AATTCATTATTTTTTTTTCCAAAGAAAATTTAATGACAGAGCTACACATCTTAACTCAGTCTCATGAAAACAGACTCTAATTCAGTGTCATCCATCCATATTAAAGTGCAGTTACCCAAAATGTTTGTTGCATGAGCTCCAACAAAACCTGTCCAGGTAGAAGGCCACTTTGACAAACAGGAAGTGGACGATTCCAAGCAGATTTATAGAAGGGGGAACCGGACTGTACTAAGTGTGGCCGAGTATAAAGGGGTGTTTTGTGGGTTTTTAAGGCTAATAATGATTATTAGTGAGACATTTGGAGTAGATATTCATTTGGATATTCATTTGCAGTAAATGAAAGTATTTAAAATCTTGGAGTTAAACTTAGAAGAACACAAACTTTAACAGGAAACTTTGTTGATACGTTTTTGTTTTGTTTACAGATGTTAAGTTAAAGGAGTTTTATTCATGACGTATAACCAATCAAATCACTCCAGAAGACAGAGCGACCACAGGTAGATTAAGGTTCAGAGCCAAAGTAGCGCCATTTTTAAATTGATTTATTACCGTAAATCAGTAAAAAATAAAATACTGATAATCAGTAAATCAGTCAGCCCACAATTACTACAATTCTACAATGTATGTCTCTTTCCTTTGACTTATTTGTACAATATACGATGTATATGATGGCGTTTTTTTCATAGCAAAGGCTATACTATGATGTTTTCTAAGAGACATACGATGCTACTCTGTTCTGGCCCTGGGCTGCTGCACTCCTCCTCTGTTGTTTTCTGGATTGTACTCAGCTGCATGCCTTCGTCCATCCGGCCTCCGCTGACTCGTCCCGCCTGCCGTCTCTGGAGTTGAAGCTGGATTGGAACAGACCAAAGTACAGTCCAATCACGATGCCAGCTGCCTTTCAAAAGGCTCCTCATCTGGCAGGTGGCAGCACTTCTTCTGAGGGAAGCTGAGCTGGCCTGGCAGAACTTTGGAGATGTGTTCCAGTGGTTGGTGGATGTGTGGGGAGATAGGGAGGGACCTTTGAATTGTTCACAAAGGAAAACAGGGAACCCATTGGTAGTTTTAGTTTAGGGTGCTACTGCGGTGTGTTTTTGGGTTTTAAGAGGTGAACAGGAAGAGTTTTTTTCTCGTATTGATTATCTTTTACTTTGTTCCTGGTTGGAATGCCCATCAATGTCAACACGAAGTTCAGTTTAACATCTGTTTATTTATTTTTAATTTACTAACACCCATTTGCTTTTAACCCCCTCACATGTTGTGTTGTTGTAAACTTCCTCTTTCAAATAAATACTCGTCTAACCCTATGGAAACCAGCGTTTGGACTGTTTTGGTGTTGGTCCTCACCTACTTCAGACAGCCGGGACATCATAACGTTTTGTGGACCAAAGGCTATACTATGATGTTTTTAGAGCGACATGCTATACTATGACGTTTTTAGAGCGACATGCTATACTATGACTTTTTTTGACGACATGCAATACTATGACGTTTGTTGAGCGACATGCTATACTATGACGTTTTTGGAGCGACATGCTATACTATGACGTTTTTTGGACCAAAGGCTATACAATGACGTTTGTAGAGCAACATGCTATATGATGACGTTTGTTGAGCGACATGCTACACTATGACGTTTGTTGGACCAAAGGCTATACTATGACGTTTTTAGAGCCACATGCTATACTATGACATTTTTAGAGCCACATGCTATACTATGACGTTTTTAGAGCGACATGCTATACCATGACTTTTTTGGACGACATGCTATACTATGACGTTTTTAGAGCAGCATGCTATATGATGACGTTTGTTGAGCGACATGCTATACTATGAAATTTTTAGAGTGACATGCTATACTATGACGTTTTTAGAGCGACATGCTGTACGATCACGTTTTTTGGACCAAAGGCTATACTATGACGTTTTTAGAGCGACATGCTATGCTGTGACGTTTTTAGAGCGACATGCTATACGATGACGATTTTGGGCGACATGCTGTACTATGACTTTTTTGGACGACATGCTATACTATGACGTTTTTAGAGCGACATGCTATACAATGACATTTTTTGGACCAAAGGCTATACTATGACGTTTTTAGAGCGACATGCTATACTGTGACGTTTTTAGAGCGACATGCTATACTATAACGTTTTTAGAGCAACATGCTATACTATGACGTTTCTTGGACGACATGCTGTACATTGACGTTTTTAGAGCCACATGCTATACTATGACGTTTTAAGAGCGACATGCTATACTATGACGTTTTTAGAGCGACATACTATACTATGACGTTTTTAGAGCAACATGCTATACTATGACGTTTTTTGGGCGACATGCTATACTATGACGTTTTTAGAGCGACATGCTATACTATGACGTTTTTAGAGCGACATGCTATACTATGACGTTTTTTGGGTGACATGCTATACTATGACGTTTTTTGGGCGACATGCTATACTATGACGTTTTTAGAGCGACATGCTATACTATGATGTTTTTAGAGCGACATGTTATACTATGACGTTTGTTGGACCAAAGGCTATACTGTGATGTTTTTAGAGTGGCATGCTATACCATGACGTTTTCTGAACCACATGCTATACTATGACGTTTTTTTAGCCACATGCTATACTATGACGTTTTTAGAGCGACATGCTATACTATGACATTTTTAGAGCGACATGCTATACCATGACTTTTTTGGACGACATGCTATACTATGACGTTTTTAGAGCAGCATGCTATATGATGACGTTTGTTGAGCGACATGCTATACTATGAAATTTTTAGTGACATGCTATACTATGACGTTTTTAGAGCGACATGCTATACTATGACGTTTTTAGAGCGACATGCTATACTATGATGTTTTTTGGACAACATGCTATACTATGACGGTTTTAGAGCGACACGCTATACTATGACGTTTTTTGGGTGACATGCTATACTATGACGTTTTTTGAGGAATATGCTATACTATCATGTTTTTAGAGCGACATGTTATACTATGACGTTTGTTGGACCAAAGGCTATACTGTGATGTTTTTAGAGTGGCATGCTATACCATGACGTTTTCTGAACCACATGCTATACTATGACGTTTTGGACCAAAGCCTATACTATGACGTTTTTAGAGCGACATGCTATACTATGACGTTTTTAGAGTGACATGCTATACTATGACTTGTTTAGAGCGACATGCTATACTACGACGTTTTTTTAGCCACATGCTATACTGTGACGTTTTTAGAGCGACATGCTATACTATGACATTTTTAGAGCGACATGCTATACGATGACGATTTTGGGCGACATGCTGTACTATGACTTTTTTGGACGACATGCTATACTATGACGTTTTTAGAGCGACATGCTATACAATGACATTTTTTGGACCAAAGGCTATACTATGACGTTTTTAGAGCGACATGCTATACTGTGACGTTTTTAGAGCAACATGCTATACAATGACGTTTCTTGGACGACATGCTGTACATTGACGTTTTTAGAGCAACATGCTATACTATGACGTTTTTTGGGTGACATGATATACTATGACGTTTTTTGAGGGATATGCTATACTATGATGTTTTTAGAGTGACATGTTATACTATGACGTTTGTTGGACCAAAGGCTATACTGTGATGTTTTTAGAGTGGCATGCTATACCATGACGTTTTCTGAACCACATGCTATACTATGACGTTTTTTGGACCAAAGCCTATACTATGACGTTTTTAGAGCGACATGCTATACTATGACGTTTTTAGAGCGACATGCTATACTATGACATGTTTAGAGCGACATGCTATACGATGACGATTTTGGGCGACATGCTGTACTATGACTTTTTTGGACGACATGCTATACTATGATGTTTTTAGAGCGACATGCTATACAATGACATTTTTTGGACCAAAGGCTATACTATGACGTTTTTAGAGCGACATGCTATACTGTGACGTTTTTAGAGCGACATGCTATACTATGACGTTTTTAGAGCGACATGCTATACGATGACGATTTTGGGCGACATGCTGTACTATGACTTTTTTGGACGACATGCTATACTATGACGTTTTTAGAGCGACATGCTATACAATGACATTTTTTGGACCAAAGGCTATACTATGACGTTTTTAGAGCGACATGCTATACTGTGACGTTTTTAGAGCGACATGCTATACTATGACGTTTTTAGAGCAACATGCTATACTATGACGTTTCTTGGACGACATGCTGTACATTGACGTTTTTAGAGTGACATGCTATACTATGACGTTTCTTGGACGACATGCTATACTATGACGTTTTTAGAGCAACATGCTATACTATGACGTTTTAAGAGCGACATGCTATACTATGACATTTTTAGAGCGACATACTATACTATGACATTTTTAGAGCAACATGCTATACTATGACGTTTTTTGGGTGACATGCTATACTATGACGTTTTTAGAGCAACATGCTATACTATGACGTTTTTAGAGCGACATGCTATACTATGACGTTTTTAGAGCGACATGCTAAACTATGACGTTTTTTGGACCAAAGGCTATACTCTGACGTTTTTAGAGCGTCATGCTATACTATGACGTTTTTAGAGCGACATGCTATACTATGATGTTTTTTGGACGACATGCTATACTATGACGTTTTTAGAGCAGCATGCTATACTATGACATTTTTAGAGAGACATGCTATACTGTGACGTTTCTTAGACGACATGCTATACTATGACGTTTTTGAGCGACATGCTATACTATGACGTTTTTTGAGCGATATGCTATACTATGACGTTTCTTGGACGACATGCTGTACTATGACGTTTTTAGAGCGACATGCTATACTATGACGTTTTTAGAGCGACATGCTATACTATGATGTTTTTTGGACGACATGCTATACTATGACGTTTTTAGAGCAGCATGCTATACTATGACATTTTTAGAGAGACATGCTATACTGTGACGTTTCTTAGACGACATGCTATACTATGACGTTTTTGAGCGACATGCTATACTATGACGTTTTTTGAGCGATATGCTATACTATGACGTTTCTTGGACGACATGCTGTACATTGACGTTTTTAGAGTGACATGCTATACTATGACGTTTTTAGAGCCACATGCTATACTATGACATTTTTAGAGCCACATGCTATACTATGACGTTTTTTGAGGGATATGCTATACTATGACGTTTTTTTAGAGCGACGTTATACTATGACGTTTGTTGGACCAAAGGCTATACTGTGATGTTTTTAGAGTGGCATGCTATACCATGATGTTTTTAGAGTGACATGCTATACTATGACATGTTTAGAGCGACATGCTATACTACGAGGTTTTTTTAGACACATGCTATACTGTGACATTTGTTGAGCGACATGCTATACTATGATGTTTTTAGAGTGGCATGCTATACTATGACCTTTTTTGAACCACATGCTATGCTATGACGTTTTTTGGACCAAAGGCCACACTATGATGTTTTTTGAGCGACATGCTATACTATGACGTTTTTAGAGCGACATGCTATACTATGACGTTTTTTGACGACATGGTATACTATGACATTTTTCGAGCGACATGCTATACTATGACGTTTTTTGAGCGATATGCTATACTATGACGTTTTTAGAGTGACATGCTATACTATGACGTTTTTAGAGCGACATGATACACTATGACGTTTTTTGAGCGATATGTTATGCTATGACGTTTTTTGGACCAAAGACTATACTACGATGTTTTTAGAGCGACATGCTATACTATGACGTTTTTAGAGCCACATGCTATACTATGACATTTTTAGAGCCACATGCTATACTATGACTGTTTTAGAGCGACATGCTATACTATGACATTTTTAGAGCCACATGCTATACTATGACATTTTTAGAGCCACATGCTATACTATGACGTTTTTAGAGCGACATGCTATACTATGACTTTTTTGGACGACATGCTATACTATCATGTTTTTAGAGCAACATGCTATACAATGACATTTCTTGAACCAAAGGCTCTACAATGACGTTTTTAGAGCAACAAGCTATATGATGACGTTTGTTGAGCGACATGCTATACGATGACGTTTTTAGAGCCACATGCTATACTATGACGTTTTTTGGGCGACATGCTATACTATGACGTTTGTTGAGCGACATGCTATACGATGACGTTTTTAGAGTGACATGCTATACTATGACATTTTTAGAGCGACATGCTATACTATGACGTTTTTAGAGTGACATGCTATACTATGACGTTTTTTGGACCAAAGGCTATACTGTGATGTTTTTAGAGTGGCATGCTATACCATGACGTTTTTAGAGTGACATGCTATACTATGACATGTTTAGAGCGACATGCTATACTACGAGGTTTTTTTAGACACATGCTATACTGTGACATTTGTTGAGCGACATGCTATACGATGACGTTTTTAGAGCCACATACTATACTATGACGTTTTTAGAGCGACATGCTAAACTATGATGTTTTTTGAACCACATGCTATACTATGACGTTTTTAGAGCGTCATGCTATACTATGACTTGTTTAGAGCGACATGCTATACTATGATGTTTTTTGGACGACATGCTATACTATGACATTTTTAGAGAGACATGCTATACTGTGGCGTTTCTTAGACGACATGCTATACTATGACGTTTTTGAGCGACATGCTATACTATGACGTTTTTTGAGCGATATGCTATACTATGACGTTTTTAGAGCGACATGATATACTATGACATTTTTAGAGCGACATACTATACTATGACGTTTTTTGAGCGATATGTTATGCTATGACGTTTTTTGGACCAAAGGATATACTACGATGTTTTTAGAGCGACATGCTATACTATGACGTTTTTAGAGCAACAAGCTATATGATGACGTTTGTTGAGCGACATGCTATACGATGACGTTTTTAGAGCCACATGCTATACTATGACGTTTTTTGGGCGACATGCTATACTATGACGTTTGTTGAGCGACATGCTATACTATGACATTTTTAGAGCGACATGCTATACTATGACGTTTTTAGAGTGACATGCTATACTATGACGTTTTTTGGACCAAAGGCTATAATACGATGTTTTTAGAGTGACATGCTATACTATGACGGTTTTAGAGCCACATGCTATACTATGACATTTTTAGAGCCACATGCTATACTATGACGTTTTTTGAGGGATATGCTATAGTATGACGTTTTTAGAGCGACATGTTATACTATGACGTTTGTTGGACCAAAGGCTATACTGTGATGTTTTTAGAGTGGCATGCTATACCATGACGTTTTTAGAGTGACATGCTATACTATGACATGTTTAGAGCGACATGCTATACTACGAGGTTTTTTTAGACACATGCTATACTGTGACATTTGTTGAGCGACATGCTATACGATGACGTTTTTAGAGCCACATACTATACTATGACGTTTTTTGGGCGACATGCTATACTATGACATTTTTAGAGTGACATGCTATACTATGACGTTTTCAGAGCGACATGCTATACTATGACGTTTTTAGAGCGACATGCTAAACTATGATGTTTTTTGAACCATATGCTATACTATGACGTTTTTAGAGCGTCATGCTATACTATGACGTGTTTAGAGCGACATGCTATACTATGATGTTTTTTGGACGACATGCTATACTATGACATTTTTAGAGAGACATGCTATACTGTGGCGTTTCTTAGACGACATGCTATACTATGACTTTTTGAGCGACATGCTATACTATGACGTTTTTTGAGCGATATGCTATACTATGACGTTTTTAGAACGACATGATATACTATGACGTTTTTAGAGCCACATGCTATACTATGACATTATTAGAGCCACATGCTATACTATGACTGTTTTAGAGCGACATGCTATACTATGACATTTTTAGAGCCACATGCTATACTATGACGTTTTTAGAGCGACATGCTATACTATGACTTTTTTGGACGACATGCTATACTATGATGTTTTTAGAGCGACATGCTATACAATGACATTTCTTGAACCAAAGGCTCTACAATGACGTTTTTAGAGCAACAAGCTATATGATGACGTTTGTTGAGCGACATGCTATACGATGACGTTTTTAGAGCCACATGCTATACTATGACGTTTTTTGGGCGACATGCTATACTATGACGTTTGTTGAGCGACATGCTATACGATGACGTTTTTAGAGTGACATGCTATACTATGACATTTTTAGAGCGACATGCTATACTATGACGTTTTTAGAGTGACATGCTATACTATGACGTTTTTTGAGCGATATGTTATGCTATGACGTTTTTTGGACCAAAGGCTATAATACGATGTTTTTAGAGTGACATGCTATACTATGACGGTTTTAGAGCGACATGCTATACTATGACGTTTTTAGAGCCACATGCTATACTATGACATTTTTAGAGCCACATGCTATACTATGACGTTTTTTGAGGGATATGCTATACTATGACGTTTTTAGAGCGACATGTTATACTATGACGTTTGTTGGACCAAAGGCTATACTGTGATGTTTTTAGAGTGGCATGCTATACCATGACGTTTTTAGAGTGACATGCTATACTATGACATGTTTAGAGCGACATGCTATACTACGAGGTTTTTTTAGACACATGCTATACTGTGACATTTGTTGAGCGACATGCTATACTATGATGTTTCTGGAGTGGCATGCTATACTATGACCTTTTTTGAACCACATGCTATGCTATGACGTTTTTTGGACCAAAGGCCACACTATGATGTTTTTAGAGCGACATGCTATACTATGACGTTTTTAGAGCGACATGCTATACTATGACGTTTTTTGACGACATGCTATACTATGACATTTTTCGAGCGACATGCTATACTATGACGTTTTGTGGACCAAAGGCTATACAATGACGTTTTTAGAGCAACATGCTATCTGATGGCGTTTGTTGGGCGACACTCTATATTATAGGCTTTTTAAATTGACATATTAGTGTGACGGGTTTTTTTTGCTTTAGTTTTTTTTTGTTTTTTCGCAACATATACAAATTTGAACAGTTTTAAATATTACTATACTTTTACTTGTGCAATGAAATATTATTCTATGGCATTTTTTAGACGACCTATACTCTGATGTTTTCTAGAAAAACATACTATTTTGACAATATACTGCACTGTGACAGTTTTTGAACCACATATCATACATGACAATTTTAGGCAACATCCTATCATTTTGCACTTTTTGAACCACATAATAATCAGTTGTTTTTTTTGTTGATATGCTATACTATGAACTACAGGCCATACTATGTTATTCTTGAAAAGTATACTATACTTTGACATTTTCTGAACTACATCCTATACTATGGCGTTATACACAGAGTGCTTTGGTTACATGTTGATTTATAATCTAGATTTTTTTCTGTTTTGTTTTTTGACGGGATTACCACAGACCTGACCGTGAACACCGTTGACACCCACCTGAGGGAGATGCTGCCTAAGATCTCAAGGCTGCTTGGTCGTGGTCTTTCTGGTCCTGCTCCAGAACGCCTTCATCAACTACGTCTTCTTGTGAAGAGGCCCTCAGATGCTGCAATCTCTGACCTTAAGGAGGAACTGCTACTTTCACTCTGTAACGAGACAGCAGTTATTTTAAAGACCCAGCTCCTGGCGGCTTTGAGTGAAAGTTTAACATCCATCAAAACGGAACTACAGACAGTTAAATCTGAGCTGTCGGTCAGTATTTCAAACATCAAGTCCGACCCGGTTGCCCTAAAGCACGCTGTGGGTGGAACGGAAACTTCACTCTCCACATCACCGACGACATCGTCACACTCCAAAGCAGAGCACCTGTCTGCTGAACTTTTAAAAGTGGACTATAAATGTGAAGAATGTGAGCAGCAGCAGACTGTGAGCAGCGGAACAGATGTGATCAGAAAGAAGTCATTTTTTCTTTTCTTTCTGGTTGACTTGATGCTGTCAGATACAGATGTTGGAGCCGATTCTGATCTTTCAGGATAAAAAGCTGCTTTTCTTTCACAGACTTTTCAGGAAATTATTCTCTCAGGTTTTCTCTGCTATTTATATTTTTATTATCTGTGATTATTTCATTATTTCTTTATTGTAAAAATAAAGTTTGAGGCATAAAGACTCATTTAGTTATTTTAATCCTGAAATCTCTGATGTAGCAGAACTAAATTTCCATTTTCCTTCTTGTACTTCTGATACTAGAACTAAACGTATCTTCAACACGGATCATCTGCTTTTAATGAATCAGCAGCAACATCACAACCACAAATGAGACAGTTTTCAACAAATTAATGAACTGATGTCATTTAAAACTATCAGTCTGTTTTAGTGTCAAATTAAAGCTGATTACTGACAACTAGAACATTAACGTTACTGTTTTAATCACATTTAAGTTTCCTGAACGTTACATTAATGTCAACCAGCCACAGTTTTGTGAACTTAATGAACCACATTACAGGAACAGAACACACTTCATCTGTTTACATGAAACTCAACACATTAGCTTGATGCTACGTTAGCTTTAATCAGGCTACGACTGAGCAGCTAGCTCGGTTAGCATCGCTAACATTAAAGCTAATATTTACTATGCTAACTTCCTTCTCTGGTCAACACACTGAAACAAACTCCACCAACATCTGAAGTGCATTATGTGCATTATTACACATTACATCTGACACTAAAGCTGCATATAAAGTGCATTAAAAGCGGCACCGATACGAAAATAAACATTTACTTACCGAACTATTAGAGTCCTTTCAGTGTCTGTTGGTGGAAACAGCCTGTCGTGTTGTTAGGCATAGGTAATCAAGCGACACATTTGTAGAGCTTCAGAACACTTTTTATATGCGTCTGGTTCAAAGCCATTCACATTACAACACAAGCTCCATAACGTAACAACGGGCACTTCCTGTTGGGCCTTTCACAATAAAACAGCTAACACCACATCCCCCTTTCTTGAAAACAATGCAGACTAAAAATAAACATTTTACTGCATATCTGAAAAACACTTTTTTTTCTCTGTCTATCTCCGAGATTTTCCCTTTTAGTTAACCTTTCTTTTGTTACAAGTCCAGTCTTTGAGGTTTCACAACAACTCAGCCAAACCTTGTTTTGACAGCACCTGGTGTTGCTGTCTTTGGGGTCTGAGATGTAGTCTCAGAACTTTTGGGTGTGGGTAAGACGCCCTCTGGTGGTCTTACAGGTGTACTTGGCATTTGAATTTCTGATGTGCTTTCAGGCAATGGTTGGAGGTGATGCCTGTTTCTCCTGATGGCTCCTGAAGGGCTCTCCACTACATATGAACATGGTGTGGAGTGAGATGACAGTCCCTTCACACCTTGTAGCCGTGATCCACACTGGTTGTCCTGGTGAAAGTTGAGGAAGGTCTCTCACGCGATGTCTCCTGTTGAATGCTGTACTGTCCTTCATCCTCCTCTCTCTCTCTCTCGTCTCCACTGAAGTCTTGTTTGGCAGGCTGGGATTGAGCAATGAAGGAAGCTGCGGTATTGGTGTGCGAATTCTCCGTCCCATTAGGAACTGAGCTGGGCTATAGCCATTAGCCAATGGGGTCGCTCTGTACGCTAAAAGTGCGAGATATGGGTCTTTTGCTTTCTTCAAAAGTCTTTTCACAGTTTGGACATGACGCTCAGCCTCACCATTTCTCCGAGCAAACCTTGGACTGCTGGTTATGTGTGTGAATCCGTAGGTTGCGGCAAAATCTTTAAACTGCTGGCTTGAGAACTGAGGTCCATTGTCGCTATAGAAAATCTCAGGAATGCCGTGTCTGGAAAAGATTGACTTTAGGTGTACTATAACGTCCTCTGATCTTGTGGGAGTCAGTTTTGCTATCTCCACGAATCTTGAGTAGTAGTCCACAAGTAGAACATAGTTGCTGTTGTTCAATGTAAAAAGATCTGCTCCAACTTTCTGCCATGGCCTCTCTGGAAACTCACTGGGCATTAACGGCTCCACTGGGTTGGCACATTCTTTAATGCATATAGTGCAGTTTTTCACAAGATCATTGATTTGTCCACTCAGACCAGGCCACCACACTGTTTCTCTAGCTCTCTCTCTGCATCTAGACATTCCCTGGTGTCCCTCATGCAATGCTACGAGGACAGAGTCGCGCATAGTGGCAGGGATAACTAGTCTGGTGTCTTTCAGTAGCAGTCCATCATGTACGGTTAGATTGTCTCTGTATGGCCAAAATACTTTGATAGGGCCTGTGAGTCGGCTGTAATCTGGCCAGCCTCTTTGACAAAATTACATGGCTTCTGAACATATGCTATCTGTTTTTAGCTGCTCTTTCAGTTGTGTGATGTACAACGAGCTTGCAGGCAGACTTTTTCCTATTTCATCCACATAAATGTTTGTGTCGGCCAGTAGTTCTGCTGTAGCCTGAGAATCCGACTCTTGACTGACCGGTGCGCGTGACAGTGTGTCCGCTGTGCAGAGTGCTTTGCCTGGAGTGTGTGAGATTGAGTAACTGTACCTCATGAGCCTGAGTCTGAACCGCTGGATCCTGGGTGGAAGCTCAGTCAGGGCTTGATGTCCTAGCAGGCTGACAAGTGGCTTGTGGTCAGTCTCTAATGAGAAGTGTCTCCCGATGAGAAAGTCTTTGAATCTTTCACATCCCCACATTAGTCCAAGCGCCTCTTTCTCCACCTGTGCATACCTCTGCTCTGTCTCTGTCAAAGAGCGTGACGCATATGCTACCGGTCTCCACTGCTCACCCTCTTTTTGAAAAAGGACTGCTCCAAGTCCAAAGGATGAGGCATCTGCTGACAGTTTCAGTTCTTTGTTTGGGTCATAGAGTGTGAGAACATGTGTTGAAGTCAGCTCACTTTTCAGCTGATCAAATGCTTTTTGTTGCGCACAACTTCAAACCCACTGATTCTTCTTCGACAGCAAGTCTCTTAGGGGCTTGTCTTTTTCAGCCAGTCTGGGAATGAATTTACCTAACTGGTTGACCATCCCTAAAAAGCTGCGTACTTCACTGACGTTTGACGGCTCTTTCATTTCTTTGACAGCTCTGATTTTGTCCGGGTCAGGTTGGACTCCCTCCGCAGACAAAACGTGTCCGAGGAACTTTACCTCTTGCTTGCTCAGTTCACATTTTTCCATGTTTAATGTGACACCGGCCTCTTGTAGTTTGTTTAGCACAGTGTGAAGTCTCGTGTTGTGCTCTTGCTGGTCCTGTCCCCAAATGAGGATGTCATCCATATGACAAACCACGCCTGGCAACCCGTTTAGAATCACTGACATTTTCCGCTGAAAATGCTCTGGGGCTGAGGCTATTCCAAAAGGAAGTCTATTGAAGTGGTAGCGTCCGAAAGGGGTAATGAATGTTGTGTAGTGTGCTGACTCTGGTGACAATGGAACCTGCCAAAAGCCTCTGTTTGCATCCAACTTACTAAAGACTTTTGCCCCGAACAGGGATCCAAGTGTCTGTTCAACTGAGGGCAGGATGTACTTTTCTCTGCACACTGCTTCATTGAGGTGAGTTAGGTCAACACAAATATGCACAGAGTCATTTTTGGTTGGCACTGGAACCATCCCTGAGCACCATTCAGTTGGCTCTTCAAATCTGCTGATTACTCCCATGGATTCCATTCTTTCCAGTTCCTTTTTCACTTTTCCTAGTAAAGGAATGGGGACCCGCCTTGGAGTGGCCAGGGAAAAAGGCACAGCATTAGGCTTCAACGTAATAGTGTAAGATTGTTGCATTAAACCCAATCCCTGACACAACTTTGGGTAACTCTCATTTAGCATTTTCATGTCTATGCTATCTGCTCTAGACACAAGATTTAGCTTGACACTAGCTGGTCTGCTTAACAGCGCAATGTGCAAATCTTTGATCACATACATATCCTCTTGTATTTCTTGTTCACCTTTGCACAATGTTTCCTTGCTCATGCCCAACACATTGAGTGGAGTACCACCTGGTCCAAACAATGGTCTATTTGGTTTACATAACCCTGTCTCATTTTGGTTTATACAGTAGTACATCTGGGCCGGGATAACAGAAACATCCGCTCCTGTGTCTATCTTAAATCTGACTTTGTGGTTTCTGATCATAAGGTCTGCATACCAAGGATCTGAACCTGCATCTACAGAACCTAAAAACATAGGAGTGACACATTTCTCAGTTTCAATCACATGCACTGACTTTACAGATTTACACACTTTACTGTAACGTCCTCTTTTTCCACATGAACGACAAGTCACGTCCTTTGCTGGGCACTGTCCTTTTCCATGCGCAGGGGTTTTTCCACATCTGTAGCAGGATTTCTCGTTTGTTGTTTTGATCTTTGTTACTTGTTTGGGTTGACCTGGGGACTTGAATGCTGGCTTTTCCTTGAATTTCATCGTTACAGCATCAATTTCCACTTTATTTTCCCCTCTGATGTCGGTTTGTTGTCTTTTTATGACTTCTGACTGCCGGGCTTGATTTATTGCTTTGTCCAGCGTCAAATCCTTGTCCATTTGCAGTCTTTCAGCTAAGCTGGTGTCCCCGAGTCCTACGACGAGACGATCTCTTATCAGTTCATCGTGCAGAGCTCCATAGTTGCAGTTTACAGCCAAAGCATAAAGTGCGGTGACAAAGGAGTCAACAGTTTCATCAACTCGCTGCACTCTCTGGTTAAACCGGGCTCTCTCGTAGATTATGTTTTTCCTTGGCACAAAGTATGTGTCTAAGGTGTCTCTTACTGCTTGGTACTGATGTCTCTGCACTTCTGATAAAGCTTGACCTCGAAGGATGTCGTCCGCTTCATCCCCCATACAGTAGATGAGCGTGTTTACTTGGTTAGCCTCTGAGCTAAGATGCAAGTTGCTAGCTTGTCTGAATCGTTCAAATCTCCGTATCCACTTTTCCCATTGTTGTGGCTTAGCGAAATCAAACGGCTCGGGAGGCTGAATGGTGAATGTGGCGTTCGGGGGTGGATTGGAATTATCTCTGCTGTTTACCTGTTGCTGGGGCGAGCGAGGCCGCACCGCTTCCGCGCTAGCTCCCGCTTCTCCTTGCGACATCTTTCAGTCCCGAAAAGAAAAGTCACTTTTTCGCTCCCAGAACTGCTCCTTTTCTCACCCTGACGCTCTTACTGCCGCTCCGCTTCTGACACCATGTCGTGTTGTTAGGCATAGGTAATCAAGCGACACATTTGTAGAGCTTCAGAACACTTTTTATATGCGTCTGGTTCAAAGCCATTCACATTACAACACAAGCTCCGGCACATAACAACGGGCACTTCCTGTTGGGCCTTTCACAATAAAACAGCTAACACCACAAGCCGAAGGTAGAAAACTGGTTAAAACAAGCCAACGGGCAGGAAAACTGTCTGTGGAAAATGTTCTGCTGCTGCACCGATAAATAAACCAACAGTTATTATATCAGAATTAATCCAAACGAGGAGAGCAGAGTCTCTGCTGCCTCCTCCATAGGACCTGTCAATCATTCCGGACCAGACTGTCAATGAAATAGTCCCGCCCCCTGGCTTCGCAAAACTTTAACGCTCTAAAAATAAAATCAATATTGATTTATTTTGAGATCGACCACCTGATCTCTCATTTTGACCATGAAAACTCACGAAAAAAAATGTATGTACAGTCTATGCACCGTACTCTGTTTGGCTCCACACTTGCTGATGACCACTTCCGGTCTCAGAAAATGAAAAAAAACTGACCTTTTTTCGTTTCTGTCTCTTACTGATTTTACTTTCTTGTTATTCTAAATATAAAACGAAAATCAAAGCATTTTTTTTTAAAAAAATCGTATATTCCTTTTTGATCATGAAAAGGAAAAACACCTTGTATTTCAATTTTAATTGTTGTATTTTAAAACGAAAATCAAATAACCACTTTTTGTTTTTCAATACCCGTTTCAGAACGGAAAATCCAATTACCAGATCTGTACACGGACACACGTCGCTTCATTTCAGGATTTTTTTCATAGTCATATTTATTTATTTATTCGGAAATTATTGAATAACTGAATAACTGAATTCCTGAATCTCACTGAAAATCCAAAAAAAATCATTAACTTTCTGTTTTAGCATTCAGTCACTGTTACATCTCTGTTGAGGCAAAATTTGTTCCATCTTTTCCAACTATTCATCAGGGAATTTGAGTAAATCACACTGAATCTGTTTTCCTTATCAATAAGAAGAAATGTGCACATATATTTGGAGACACTTCTATGCCTTTTTCACTCTCTTTTATTAAACACACACACACACACACACACACACACACACACACACACACATATATATATATATGTATATATATATATATATATATATATATACACACATTCACTTTTATCTTACTTTTTGTCAAAGTACTCCATCTATTTATTGTAATACAGGCAACATATCATAGCTGTTGGAGTGACTGTGATCGATTCCATTTGTTCCAACTGAAGAGAAGCTCTGAGAGGTTTCTGTGAGGCAGAAAGAAGGAGAAATATGAGTGTTTAACTGGAGCTGAATGAGGCGGTTCAGCCGGGCTTTGCTTAACTAATTATGTAGAATAAAAGTCAAGCTTTGGCACCTTTGTAGATTATCCAGAGTTTATCCACACAGCAGCAGAGCAGCAGTGTGTGTGGCGGCTCGGTTTCCTGGTTCGCTGTCAGAGGAGCTGATGTCAGTAAGTGAGGGAGAAGAAAATGTGGGGAAAAGGAATGCGAGAGCTTCAGGAATGAAGGGTGGTGTTGGTACAACTATCTGAAATGTTTGGAGGTCAGGTAGAAATACAGACATTATAGAGCAATGAAAAGGCCAGTGGTTAGAATCTGAAGAAAAAGGAGGACGAGGGAAAAAGTTCATTCATGAAAAAGTATTTTTAACTCAAAACAGTAAACTTTCATATGTTCTATATTCATTACACATGAAGTAAAATATTTCAAAACTTTTTTTGATTTAATTGTGATAATTATGGGTTATACCTCTTGCAAATCACAAATACAGTGTCTCTAATTATTAGATTTACTTATTTATATTTAATATTAATAATATTGTTGTTGTTGTTAATAATAATAATAAAAATAATGATAATAATGTTGTTATAATTAGATAAATAGATTTTACAAAATAGAAACCTCTCCTTTATTCTATCTATTTATTAATAATGCCATTTTTAATAAATTTTATTTATTCATTTATTTACATATTTGAGTCTATTCAGTGTATCATTTAATTTTTTTTAATTTTTGAATGATATTTTTATGAATTTTGACTTCTCTTTTGTCTTTTATCTATCTTTCTGTTATTTATGCATATTTTATTTTCATTTTATTTCAGTTCAATTTAATGTAATTTAATTCACTTCAATATTGTTTTATTCATATTAATTTTATTTTATGTAGATTAATTAAATTTGATTTTATTTACTTTTATTTTATGTAGGTTAATTTAATTTTATTGAATTGTATTTACCTTTATATTATTTTATGTAAGTTAATTTTATTTTCTTTTACTTACCTTTATTTTATTTTTTATCTTATTTCAACTGGTGTTTCCTCATTGCATGCATTATTTATGATTATTTATTAAATATTCTGATTTGAGAAACCAAATTTCAGATTCTCATGAGCTCTTAGCCATAATCATCAAAATTCAAGCAAAAAAAAAAGCTGAAAATATTCCACATTGTGAGTCTAGTACATATTAAATGTTTACTTTATCAAATAACTGATGGAAAATATTATTTTTCAGTATTAGAAGAACATTGGAGGTGGAAGTTTTTGTGTTTTGCCCACTGAAAATCTGGAAATCGAGAGAATAAAAGGCAGTTTTTACAAGTTCAGCCTGATCTTTGATGAAAACCGATCTGATTCCACTTCAGACTGTGAAAATGTTAAATCCATTAACGGTTAAAAACAGAGCAGAGTGATGTGAGGAGGACCAGACCGAGGAAGGATTTCAGGATTCAGTCGATGAATCTGCTCTTTCCATTAGTGCTTCACATCAACTTCTGGCTGTCGAAGGAAGATGATGGAAACTGAACCGGCGCTTCACATTTTTTCCTCTAAAAGCTTTCATTATCTTCTGATGCTTTTGTCTGTGACTCATCATCCTGCAGCTCTTCGGGTCTGGAACAAGAAGAAGTAAACATGGAGACTCATTCTGCTTCTGAATAAACTACAAGTGTCCTGCAGAAATAACAGCTTGTAAAATTTCATGCACAGAATTGATTTGGTTTTACAAAAGCCAAAGAAAAAAATATATATATATATTTATATATATATATAGCAATGTCACTTTTTGTCACTTGTGAAATTGAGTTTCTAACTTTTAATTTCATGGCTGAAAATGAAAAAGCCACAAATCAATTTCCTGCCGTACAGTCGCAGGGTAACAGATTGCAGCCGCCAGCTCTCTGAAGGGGAGGAAAAAAAGAGGAGACTGACTGAAGCTGGAAGTAATTTGTTGATTTGCATGCACAACCCCTGTGTTTACGATTCAAAGGGAGGCAGAGGAAAAAAGGACTAAATTAATCTGACGAGTTCTGTTTGAATGCGACCACCAGGATGGAGATAATGAGGAGAGGAGCTCTGGTTAATGGGGGTCCCTTCACAGCTGTGGTGTCACAGGCCTGTTCACACTCTGAGTATTAAAAAAACTAAAAAATAAAAACTCTACAGATACAAGGACACATAGAAACAGGGGAATGCTGCTAAATAAATGTGCTGCACTGGAAAAGCTCTGGACTCCATTTTAGAACAACGATCACGAAGTATCTGCTGCTCATCCAAACTTTTGACCAAATGTTTGGCTGTTTCTTGCTTTTGAAGGTGATTCACTGTGGACTTTTTGAAAAACATAATTCTGTTTGTCCTTATAATTTATACTCAGTTTTCTTCAATCAGCTATTCTACATGAACAAAACTTTATATATACTTGTAAAGACCATGTACATAATGACAGTCTTGAGTTTCCAACGACTCCTGCAACTCTTAGTTTTCTATGATTAAACCATTGAAACACTTGTCTTTTTCACAAAAAAACGAACATTTTGATTCTTTAAAGGTGTTCTGAAAATATGACAAAATCTGCTGGGTCAAAACTATACATACAGCAATAGTATTAGGTTTGACGTTTTTTGAGAATTTTGACCTCAACTAGGCACTTTTGGTGGTCGACTACAAACTTCTGGTTGAATCTTTGACTCTCCTTTTGACACAATTGGTGAAGTTTAACTAAATGCGTCTTTCTTCACAGTCCACAGGTTCTTGATGGGGTTTAAGTCAAGGCTTTGATGGGACAAGTCTAAAATCCTAATTTTAGCCTAACTTTTCATTTCTTTACCACTTTTAATGTGTGTTTGAGGTCATTGTCGTGTTGGAACACCCAACTGACTCCAAAATCAATCTTCTGACTGATGATTTCAGATATTTTTTTTATCTTTAAATTCTCTAAATTATTCCATTTACTTTGTGTAAAGCATCAGTCCCACTGGCAGCAAGACAGCTCCAGAGCATAATACTGCCACCTCCATGCTTGACAGTAGGTCAAGCAGTATTATGCTATCTGAGGATTATTGGTTCATTCTTAACCATCCTGACCAAAGGGTGAAGAGACAAGACCAAATAATACCAAAAAACAAGGGAAATAATTACATCTAGCCTCAAAACTCCCAATGCAGTGAGCTCTTAATACACAAGATGCTATGCTTAAATTGCGCCTTTGTATTGTCCATTCTATCTATTGAGTATACAAAGGAAGCCATATAATATTTGGTTAAATGTCCTTTACCCATTTTCACCTCAACTAGGTACCTTTGGTTTCTGTCCACAAGTCTCTGGTTGTATCTTTGACCACAACTCTTGACAGAATCGGTGCAGTTTAATTCAATTTGTTGCCTTCCTGACACAGATTTGTTTCTTCATCGGTCCACAGGTTCTTGATGGGGTTTAACTCAGGACTTTGGTCTAAAACCTTTGTTCTAGAATGATTTAGCCATTTCTTTACCATTTTGATGTGTGTTTGGGGTCATTGGAGTCCAAGATCCAACCTTCTGGCTGATGTTTTTAATTTTCCTGAAGAATTTGGAGGTAATCCTTCATCTTTATTGTTCCATTTGCCACCACCATGCTTGATGGTAGGTTTGGTGTTGGTGGTTGAGTCTTGACCATCCTAGCCAAAGGGAGGATACAAAAATAACACAAAAAACAAGACAATTCCTTCTAGTCTTGATCTTCTCAGCCTTTCAATGCAGTGAGCTCTTAATATACAAGATGTTGTCCTCAAATATTGCTTTTCTATTGTCTGCTCTACCTTTTGCGAATTCAAAGGAAGTCATTTCAGTCATGAATTTGTTTGTCTGACTTTGCAAAACCATTCTTTCTGCAATAGTAAAGCCTGTAAATTTTAATTCAGACTTTGCTTTGGTGACACCAAATTTCACCTCCTTCCAAAAGGGTTGAACCACAGATGATAACATATAACATTACTGCATATGTCATGTAAAAATGTGCCACATGCCTTCCTGCATTTTCAACATTTCTTAACTTACATCAGGCCCATCATGAATAATTCAGTAGCTGCAAGAGTAAAATATATTAAACAAATATGCGATAATTACTCAGTTAACTAGCAAATTAATAAAAACTTGATTTCTAGTTATTTATAGATATAAAACAAACATTTTTTTAGTTTATAGTAGAGCAAAAACTGAGCAAATACGAGGCTTTGATCATTTTCTTTGTCACATGTGATTTTTAACTGAATAGCTGTGGATTTTTAAATGCTGGTCAGTCAAAATAAAGACATTTGTCCCTTTGGTTGGTGTGGAATTACAGACTAATGGTCATTTTTCCCTGTTTATGCTGGCATAACTTCCATTTAGGGACATAACTGTACTGTCAACTATTAATCTTCACACAAAAACGCCAACATTTATTGTCATTTCTTTGCCGATGACACCCCATTATACACGTTGTCTAGTTAGTTGCAGTGTAGTTCAGGATATAAGTTTCGCTCCAAGTCAAACAGCTGAAATCCAAATGAAGCCACAAGTTCTTTGGTGTTTGAGTCAAAGTTCAGCTGCGAGTCCTTTGATTTACTCAGGTATGCAAACCTAAACCACATGACTGCGTCTCTAAAAAGTTTGTTCAGCTTCTCTTAAACCTCAAACCAAGCGGGAACAGATTCAGCTCTGAGCCTCGAGGCGACAAACTGAGAGAGACGTGAGGACTTGAGGGCAGATGTGTGAATAGGAAGAACCATGAGGGGAAACAGGAGTGTAAATGTTATCCAGACGGGGAGCGGTACAGCCTGGTAGACGTCTGATGAGGAGGCCACCAACCGGTCTTTCGGGGTCGAGAATCCAGCCGAGAATCGCCGCCGAGTCGCTCCGTCTGGGATCTGTCCTGGCATCTGGGAACCATGCAGGGAAAAGAGTTCATGTGACTTCCACTCACCACCAGCTTTTCCCCAAATCTTGTTAGCGCTGCTAGCTGGCTCCAGGGTCATTTCCCAGTTTCCCAAGGTTCTGATGGAGATTAGCCGTCCAGAGGGGCGTCATCCCAGCAGCTGGGTGACAGATTCACAGGCCGATCGGGCCCATTAGACTCAGATAAAGAAGCAGAGCTCAGCACACCGGCGCACATCACCTCTGATGAAATCAACCTGCATCACTGAATTCAGCCCAGAACCCAAAACTAAAACCTCAGAGTGGGATGGAATTAGTCCGTTCAATCTGTGATCACTCCTCAGAGAAGGAATGCAATTATTTCTTCTCAACAGGCTGCCAAGGAAATGAGACAAAATGCTTTTTAGTGACCTGCAGGACAGAAAGGAAATACCTCAAGTTTAAGCTCCGCTCTGCTCAGTTTGTGGTGGCTGCAGCAAAATGTTTTGGCAGCTTTCATCACTTCTTGGTCATGCCAGCAATGCAGCGGACTGAAAATGTGCAAGAAAAATAAAGATTACAAGTAGGAGGCTGTTGCTGCTGCAGCTGACTAAGCAATTCAGATTTATTTCCCATTCTCATTTCTCAGCTTTAGTGAACTTTGCCAAACACATTAGTGCCTCTAAACAAATGAAAAGCATCTTTATTATGTAGAACCTTAAAATCAAACCTTTGAATCCTTAAAAATCAAGGTTTCATGCTAATTTCTCATTCAAAATTTGGCTTGAGTAGACCTGAAAATGAGTCTAAGTTAACATGTCGTCATGGTTCAGCCTCTTTCTGTTACCTTCAAATGTCTACTATGGGAAAACTTTAAAAAACGTATAAAAATTTTACATTTTATTGAATCTGCAGCAGATGCCAGTGATGCAGCAAAGTAAAAACGTGTAAATGGACGTATTTTTTATGTGTGTGCAGATTTTCCCACAGAAATGAGGCCAGCTTTTACAGTAATTTCACTTGAGTTCAGACTTAGTGAACTTTTGCAAACAAATTTGCACCTTTAACTGCCTGCAAAACATCTTTACTATGAGAAAACTTAAAAATCAAACCTTTAAATCTTTCAAAAATCAAGGTTTCACGCTAGTTTTTCATTTAAAAGTTGACTAGATATATCTATCTATCTATATATCTATATCTATATCTCTCTCTCTCTCTCTCTCTCTCTCTCTCTCTCTCTCTCTCTCTCTCTCTCTCTCTCTCTCTCTCTCTCTCTCTCTCTCTCTCTCTCTCTCTCTCTCTCTCTCTCTCTCTCTCTCTCTCTCTCTCTCTCTCTCTCTCTCTCTCTCTCTCTCTCTCTCTCTCTCTCTCTCTCTCTCTCTCTCTCTCTCTCTCTCTCTCTCTCTCTATATATATATATATATATATATATATATATATATATATATACATATATATATATATATATACATATATATATATATATATACATATATATCAAACTTTGTTTTCTGTCACCTCCAAATGTCCACTATTGGAAAACTTTGAAAAACTTATAAAAATTAAACATTTTATAGAATCTGCTGCAGATGTCAGTGATGTGAAAATATGTAAACTGACCTACAATATTGGTCAAAAGCTTGGGATCATCCAGACAATTTCATGTTTTCCATGAAAACTCACACTTTTATTCATGTGCTAACATAACTGCACAAGGGGTTTTCTAATCATCAATGAGCCTTTCAACACCATTAGCTAACACAATGTAGCATTAGAACACAGGAGTGATGGTTGCTGGAAATGTTCCTCTGTACCCCTATGGAGATATTCCATTAAAAATCAGCTGTTTCCAGCTACAATAGTCATTTACCACATTAACAATGTCTAGACTGGATTGATGATTAATTTAATGTTATCTTCATTTTAAAAAATGCTTTTCTTTTAAAAAATAAGGACATTTCTAAGTGACCCCAAACTTTTGAACAGAAGTGTGTTAAACTTATGTGCAGTTTGCAGATTTACTCACAGAGGCAAATTTTCAAATTAACTTCATTTGAGTTCAGATTTGTTTTACTTTTGCAAACAAAATTGTGCCTTTAACCACCTGCAAAACATCTTTGAGAAAATTTCAAAATCAAACTTTTGAATCTTTAAAAATCCAAGTTTCACGCGAATTTCTCGTTCAAAATGGTGCTTGAGTTGATCTATAAGTGAGTCGCTGATGACATGTCATCATGGTTAAATCTCTGTCTAAAATGTATGATTTAAACATTTCTTTTACTTAAATTAACTTATTAAAGGCTCTTTTTTGGGGGGATTTTGTGCACTTATGGATCCACAAATGGGACATTTCCCGTGTTACATTTTTGTGTCCGTGGTTTTAAAAATTCACGTCATCCTCCTTGAGTCTCAGTCGCACTTTTGATGGTCTCTCATGATAAATCTCCTTTGCTTGTTTTAAAACAACAGACAGTGAATATTAAACTGAAGCTTGGTTTTACAAAATTATGCCGTGATATCCATCAAAAATCATTGCAATGACATATTTTAATGAAATTGCTCAGCACTAATGTGTAGTGTACAGTGGCGTGCACAGATAGACACCAGGTGGCGCTAGAGCAACTGCCCCTTGGCCTCAGTATCAAGCAGGTGCCCTCTGCGTCCTAACTTTTTTTTTTTAGTTTAAACATTAAAGACACACACAGAGGCACACACATGCACAAACTTTCTGCCTTGTTATAGCCTAATGTCAGGAATCAGTCTTGATATTATCGATCTCTTTTAATTTACCAATTGCAACATGGCCAGAAGGGAAAGGATCAAGAGAGAGTAAGAATGGGAGCTACAGCAGGCCGCCCAGGGAAGCAGCTCTCTGCTCTCCTGGATTAAAAAAAACATCTAAGGAGGATGAGGAGACAGTTCATGATGATAAAGCAGGAGAGTGATAATGCTCACACAACTCACTCACTTTTATAAAGGACATTTGTTTCATTATGATGTCATTTACAATGTTACGGTACAATGTTTTATTGACCCTTTGTGTGTTATTATTAAGACGTTAAAATAAATGTGTTACAGAAAATGTGTTTCTGATTTTTTTATTTTTTCAAATCTCACGCTGTTATATTATGGCAGCCAGTGGTTCTACACGCTGCACAAGGTGCCCTGTTTTTTTCCACTGAGCATCTGCCCCCCAAAATGTCTGTGCAGGCCACTGATAAGCATGATGCCAAAGATTCCCCAATTGAGTGGAGGAGGAGGGGGAGGGAGGCGAGCGTGGAGAGAGCAAAATGGAGGAGGTGAAGGAGGCGGGAAAGGGAGGGGAGAGATGGCAAGGAGGAGGAGGAGGTGGAGGATGAGGGGACTGGAGATGAGAGTGGAGAGGGAAAAAAGGAGGAGGTGGAGGAGGCGGGTGAGAGAGGAGAGAGGGGAAGGAGGAGGAAGTGGGGGGGTGGGAGGGGAGAGTGGACAGGGGGAGGGAGGGGAGAGGGCAAGGAGGAGGAGGTGGAGGAGGGAGGGGGACGGAGAGGATGGTGGCGAGGGCAGGGGGGAGGAGGGAGGGGGGAGGGAGGGGAGAAAGCAAGGATGATCAGGTCACATATTAAGTTCATTTTAACACGATGTGGTTATTTGTTTTGATGGTGGAGACACCAGTGAAATGACTTTATTAATGTGTGTTAGTGTGTGGATGCATCACTGCTGCATGGAACTGGATCTGAATCTGTTCTGTGCATTTAGTATTTACTGATTGAAGTGTGAGAAATCAGGGGTTTGAACAGTTGTACTTTTTTTGAAATACTGTACTGTTATTATATTATAAAAAGTCAGCATTTCTAAATGTAAGTGTGTAAACTGGCACAATGATGGTAAATGATAAAAACTTGACATAACTGGCAAATAATGTCCACATCAATAATCTGTATTTTTATGAATGGTAATTTGTTCTTTGGCAACATTTCACATTGACAACCTCAAAATCACACTATTGCCATTTATTTGTTTATACTCGCATTTTACAGATCTTTCCTTATTTTGGACAAAAAAGTGCTTATATTAAGGTCCGACAAATGGTCATCATTAGGGTCCGAGCACCGAATGGTGCGAAGACCCTATTGGAATGCAAGGAATTATTAGGGTCCGAGCACCGAATGGTGCAAAGACCCTATTGAAACCCGTGGGTTTATTAGGGTCCGAGCACCGAATGGTGCGAAGACCCTATTGGAATGCTAGGGTTTCTTTTTAGGGTCCGAGCACCGAATGGTGCGAAGACCCTATTGGAATGCAAGGAATTATTATTATTTTTCTTTGTGCGACGGGGGAAATGCATTTTTGGCGACCTTATCATACCCCAAAACGCGTGAAAGTTGGCACACACATCAGGACTGGCGAAAAATTTGATATTTTGTGGGAGGTGCGCATGTATTTGCCAAAATGGCTCCATAGCGCCCCCTAAAAAGTTGCAAAAAGTGGTCATTAGGCCAACTGGCAGGATGTTTGAGCTACAGCTACAAAATTTTGTGTGCATATTCAGCACATCAGGACACACGAAAAATTCAATTACAGCCACGCCCTAAACCCAACAGGAAGTCGGCCATCTTGAATTAGCTTTAAATTTTCTGAGATTAATAACTCAGCGGAGATAAGTCCGAGAGGCGCCAAATTTGGCCAGTATATGCAACAGCCCTACCTGATGAAAAGTTATCAAAATGCTGTGCGAAAGTCAAAGGGCGTGGCCATGGCGGTCATCAAAAATATTGATCCTTCGCCATGAAACAGGAAGTGGTGTCTAACTCTGCTGTACATGCTCCAATCTGCCTGAAATTTTACATGTGTGATCAGTGTCCAGCCCTGACGACATCCATCTGGTTATGTACATTGACAGTCATAGCGCCACCTTGTGGTAGCAGGAAATAGACATTTTTTTACACTTTGATGTACTATTCTTAGCAGGTTGATCAGATTCACCTCAAATGTGGTGACATAAGCCAGAACACATTGATGATGATTCCCAGAGAAAATGGTGACTCGTCGTCAAGGGGCGTGTCTGTGGCGGCGCGGCGAATTTCGATTTCTCGCCATGAAAATTGAATTATTAATATCTCAGCTGGAAATGATCCAATCCGGACCAAACTTGATGTGATGGACACCAGTCCGGTTCTGAACACATCCACATTCATAAATTTAGAAATACTCATAGCGCCACCTATTGGCAACAGGAAGAAATTGTCATTACATTTGCATGTACCATTGCCTGAAACTTTGTCATATCATCCTGAAAATTGGTCAGCTCAGTGTTCCCCCCTTGACAATGCCACAGTGTGAAGATTTTGACAATTGATGAAATTCTGTTGCCGTGGCAATGCAATGTTGCCGTGACAGACAAAATACTTTTTGACAGGTTAGGAACGCTCATATGCTCGCCAAAATATCTACACACATCAGGACTGCTGAAATATTTGATATTTTAGACGAATTGCACATGATTGTTGCAAAATGGCTCCATAGCGCCACCTGGAAAATTTCAAATATTTACTACGGGCCGTATGTGTGACCTACAGTTCTGAAACTTGGTAGGCATATGTAACTCGTCAAGACGCACAAAAATGTAATTGACACCCATGGCCAAAACCCAACAGGAAGTCGGCCATTTTGAATTATATGTCATATGTTTTGACGATTATGGGTCATTTTTGGACATTTTCTAAAGCTATTAACTCAAACACTGTAACCACGAGAGAGCTCAAATTTGGTCAGGATGGACACCAGTCATAGGTGATCAAAGGTTATCAAAATACTCTGCAACAGTCTGACGGTGTGGCCATGGTGACCAGCAGAATGTGGCCATTTTGGATGTCTCGCCATGAAACAGGAAGTGCTGTCTAACTAGCCTGGACATGCATCAATCTGCCTCAAACTTTACATGTGTGATCAGGGTCCAACTCTAATCACATCCATAGGTCGATATCACCACCTGGCGGCCATTTTGAATTTCTCGCCATTAAACAGGAAGTGATGTCTAACTAGCCTGTACATGCTCCAATTTGTCTGAAATTTTACATGTATGATCAGAGTCCAGCCCTAATCACATCTTTGCACCACTTGGCGGCCATTTTGGATTTCTCGCCATGAAACAGGAAGTGCTGTGTAAGTAGCCTGTACATGCTCCAATCTGCCTGAAACTTTACTGTCTCAGTTGCAGCGCCTCCTGGTGGATATGCGTGGGCCAGTTGGGCCGCTCGGATGCGAGGATCCGTCCAACGCTGCTTGCAGCTTTTATTGGTTTAGTGGTTGGAAGTCAATAAAACATTAGCGTCAGTCAAATTGAATGCGTCAGTGGATGGAAGTGGTGGTTGCCTTGTGCTGCTCTTCACTTCACTGCAGCTCCATGGCTCCATCTGCTGGATGGACAGAAGTGCAGCAGCTGGTGGCAGCTTCTTTGACCTCACGCTGCTGTCAGATCCCAGATTAGGGTTTATTTCAGATATATATAATAGAAAATAGTAATTAAAAAATAAGCTGATGTTGTATTTTTGCAGCAGTGAGTTTTACAGGGTTAAGAGCAACCAGTCAAAGGTTATTACTGAGGATTTTAAACAAAAACATTCAGGCAAACAGTTAACATCATAGGGTGCCTGACATGTTTGTTTTTTTTCCGGGTCGATACAGATTTTTTTTGTAATCAAGGAGATCAATAACCAAGATTTGGAATCACTACACATTTGCAGAAAAAATAAAGTTTTTGAACAGCACATAAAGTTAAGTTAAAATTAAAATAATCACGAGTTGCAGCCTTTGCTTATTTATGTTTTACATGCTGAAGTTGTCCTTCAGTGTTTCACTGATCAGATTGTGCTGTGGGCAGGAACAAGATCAGAGGGAGGCAGCTGCAGCAGACCCAAAGTAGTTTCACATTCATTTATCTGATCAGATTTCAGGGGGCTTTTTTTTTTTTTTTTAAGAAATGGGACCAATAATTGAAAACATGCTAAATATCAGATGGGATCATTGGTGTCACAGGACATCTGCAGACACAGGTCAAAGATTACAAGGAGTTTATTTAACGAATGAAACTAAAACCAACACAGAAAGGATAACTAAACCAAGGTGAAAACAAAAAGGGGAAACCAGACTAATTGTAGGAGAAAGGTTCTGGTTTCAAAGTCTCTGGTCTGGCAGAGAGCGGAAGAATGAAGAACCGGGCCTTCGTGGATTAAGGTGATTGAGAACAGGTGAATCAACCCCCACACCTGTGAGAGAGATGGATGGATGGATGGATGGATGGATGGATAGATAGGTAGGGAGGTAGATGGACCATAGATAGATGGATGGATAGGTAGATTCTGCAGTGGGGAAATTTTCAGTGTGGCAGTAGCAGATAGGAAAAAAAGTAAAAAGAAAAGCAGCACTCAGTGCACAGATATAAATAGATGCTTTCTCCTTAGAGAAGAAATAGAAATGCTTGTAAAAAAAAAAAAACCTTGTGAAATTGCACATATTGACTTATTTACATTTTATTGCAGTTACTTCATGGGTGATCTGAACTACTGGGAGCAGGTTTGATTGAACACAGTCTGACTGCTGCAGGAAGGAAGGACCTCCTTCAAACATCGTGGGTGAAGCAGTCTGTCCCTGAAGGAGCTGCCGGTGATGGTCCTGTTTCCTGCAGGGGGTGGGAGATGTCCTCCATGATAGACAACAGCTTTGTCATCATCCTCCTGTCTAACACCAGCCCAGGACAGAGCTTGCTTTCTTAACCAGTTTCTTTAGTCTCTTCCTGTCTGCAGCCGTGATGCTGCTGCTCCAGCAGACCACTCCATACAGGATGGCTGATACCACCACACAACCATAAAAGGTCCTCAGAATTGCTCCCTGCACCCCGAAGGACCTCAGTTTCCTGAGCAGGTGAAGTCTGTTCTGACCTTTCTTACACCGTGCGTTGGTGTTCTATCTCTAGACATGTTTGAATGTCTTTATCAATAAATGGTCAAACACATGTTGAGTGTCAGTCAGCTCTTTGTTCCACACATGTATATGTTCCTATGTGATTGGTGTCTTGCAGTCAGAGTGTAAAGAATTGAAGCTGTCAGAGGCTTTCTGTGGTGAAGAGGCTGCAGGACATCAGCTGCTCCAACAGGTGACGCCTTTGTTCTTTGGCTCCAACCAGAACCAGCAATAAATCAGCATGAGCTGCAGCTTATCCACCTCATAGAGTGTATAATAAAGAAACCAAGAGGTTTTAGTTGATAGCTGTCTCTAGTGAATGACCAGCAGTGTCTTGTTCAGGTTGTGAGGAGAAGTAAAAAGCTTACAGCAGCTGGTATTCCCAGGTAGTCTCCCATCCAAATACTAACCAGGCCCAACCCTGCTTAGCTTTGCAGATCAGATGAGATTGGGTGTATTCAGTCTCAGAAACAAACCTACAATGTAAGTTCTGTACCTCACATGATTCAAATCTCCACTCACACCTTTTATTTGTCCTTTGATTGCTCCAGTACTGATTGATGCCATCATTTAAGCCAATTTACAACAACACCTTGTAGGAAATGTGGTGCAGAGGTAAGTTCTGTGCCTCACATGTTGAAGGTCCATGGTTCAAATCCCCACTCACACTTTTTATGTGTCCTTTGGATGCTCCAGTACTAATTGCTAGCATCATTTAAGCAAAGTTAGAGCAGCATCTTGTAGGACAGGTGGTGTAGAGGTAAGTTTTTTGCCTGGCATGTTGAAGGTCCCCGGTTGAAATCCACCTTAGTACCTTTATTATCTTCACCTCCTTAATAGTTTTGTGTACCATCATTTACGAAAACTAACAGTTACACCCAGTAGGAAGGATAGCGCAGTGGTAAGTTATCTGCCTCTCATCCAGGAGGTTTTTGGTTCGAATCCAGCCCAGGGCTCTTTTGACACTTTTTAAGATAAGATAAAGATAAGATAAAGTTCTTTATTTCTCCCCACTCCAGGGGAAATTTACATTGTTACAGCAGCTTTATTTACAATATATACATACTTTGGCTGTATGACAACCTCTTTCAACCATCATTACAACAAAGTCCACGAAGGACCTTGTGTGAAAGATAGCTCACACATAGGTTGTGTGTCTGTCATGTGGAGGGTCACGGTTCGAATCCCCACTGGGAACCTTGCGGAGGATGATAGTGGAGTGGAAAGGTTGTGGTCTGTGGTGTGGAGTGTCAGTGGATTGGAGTTGAAGGGTGGTTCCTGCAAAACCAAGAAGTTGCTGGAAAAGGCAAAGAGCGCAAAGAGCGCAAAGAGCGCAAAGAGCGCAAAGAGCGCAAAGAGCGCAAAGAGCGCAAAGAGCGCAAAGAGCGCAAAGAGCGCAAAGAGCGCAAAGAGCGCAAAGAGCGCAAAGAGCGCAAAGAGCGCAAAGAGCGCAAAGAGCGCAAAGAGCGCAAAGAGCGCAAAGAGCGCAAAGAGCGCAAAGAGCGCAAAGAGCGCAAAGAGCGCAAAGAGCGCAAAGAGCGCAAAGAGCGCAAAGAGCGCAAAGAGCGCAAAGAGCGCAAAGAGCGCAAAGAGCGCAAAGAGCGCAAAGAGCGCAAAGAGCGCTTCAAGAAGATTTTGGGCGAATTTTGCCCAAATGTGAAAAAAAAGCTTGAGCAGAGTGGGGGATTGAACCTGCACTCTCCAGGTTCCAAACCACCATCACTACCTCTGGACTACCAGTCCTACATACCCAAATACAGGCACATTTGTCAAGGCAGTGACATCAACACTGAAAGAAAAAAAAAACAATCCACAAAATCAAAAAAAGAACATAATCTACCTACAACTTTTAAAGAACACGCTAAAAAACACAATACTAAAAAGTCACACTCTTCTCCTCATCACTCATTTTTACATTTTAACACAATTTCAAAGCCACACAAATCACATTCTTCATGTCAAATCACTTCTCTTCACTACAAATGGGAGAGAACAGCAAACAAATAAAATACAACTTATGGCTTAAATATCTTCAAAATCTCTTTGCGCTCTTCCTCTACATTCAATTTCCTCAACACCACTCAACAATCACCTGCAGGATCTCTTACTTCTTTCTTAGCTCTGACAAAACATCTTCAAGACTCTGAGAAGACAACTCATTTTCAACACATTTGCTGCTTCCTCTAAGTGTCCACACACATCTCCAGTCATCCACAGGCCTCACCACTGATCAGCTGCACAAACTTACATGTTAAACTTCTCCAAAGATAAAATACAGGCCCTTCTGTCTGATCACAACTTTTACTGGTGGCTCATATTTCAAGTTCATTTCCTTGCAAAGTCTTTATTTTGGATTAAAGTGGGATCTGTGACCAGGCAGATCACTTGTTTATTCTTAGCATTTGGATTTCACTGACATTCCTGTCATGTAGAAAAATAGAAATATCTTTGCATTGATTCAGCTAAACTAACTGCAGACACTGAGAGGCGTAAAGTTCAACAAATGCTGTTTTTATTTACTTCACTGGTGACATCAGTAGATGCTTGCAGTGAAACCACCACTGCAAATATTTATGCATTAAAGTATCGCAACTGAAAACTCCCTACAAACGTCCACTTCTAACACCACAAACATTGTCCAGAGGAAATGATATTAGCTGAACATAAAAACATACACATATGTAACTCATCAAGACACACAAAAATGTAATTGACACCCATGACCAAAATCCAACAGGAAGTCAGCCATTTTGAATTATATGTCATATGTTTTGACGATTTTGGGTCATTTTTAGACATTTTCAAAAGCTATAAACTCAAACAGGGTAACACCGAGAGAGATGAAATTCGGCCAGGATGTACTACACACATGGGTGATCAAAAGTTATCAAAATGCTCCGCAAAAGTCTGAGGGCGTGGCCATGGCGGCCTCCTGAACTTTGATGCTTTGCCATGAAACATCAACTGCTGTGTAACTACCCTAAACATGCTCCAATCTGCTTCAAACTTTACATGTATGATCAGAGTCTTGCCCTGATCACATCCATATGCTTACATACAGTACAACCTGGTGGATAGACAGGAAATGCTCTAAAACTAGCCTGTACATGGTCCGATCTGCCTGAAATTTTATATGTGTGATCAGAGTCCGACCCTGATCATATCTACAGGCCAATATACACTCTCGGTCGCAGCGCCACCTGGTGGATGGACAGTAAAAGCTCTATAAGTTGCCTGAACATGCTCCAATCTGCCTGAAATTTTACGTGTGTGATCAGAGTCCAGCCCTCATCACATCCATAGGCCGACATGCACTCTCGGTCGTAGCGCCACCTGGCGGACGTGTGTGGATTCGCCGACCGGCACGGATGCGAGGACCCGTCCAACGCTGCTTGCAGCTTTAATTTCTAAATTGTAATTCGGTGCTTAACCCTCTTCATTTACGGGCACCAAAAAATATTGTTTCCATGTATGAAAAAAATCCAAAAATTCAGTAAAAAAAATTCCCCAAATTTCTGAAAATTTGCAAAACCTTCAGGAAGAAAATTCCAATAATTCTTTAAAAATTTCCCTTAAAAGTTTTATTTTAAAAACATCCCCAAATTAGGCAAGAAAATATTTTCAGCAAATGAGTAAAAATCTTTCCAAAAAAAATCCTAAAAATATAAGCGAATACATATATATCAGTAAAACTTCTAATATTTTCTTTAAGAACATTCACTGAATTTCGCTGGATTTTGGTTGATTTTTATGTGAATGTTCTTTAAGAAACATTTTTAACATTTCTTTTTTCCACCACAAAAATGTTCTAAGATTTCCCAAAAATGTTGAAAATGTGGACATAAGAAGTTTCACTGTGAAATTGTTTTTTTCTCCACATTTTCAAACTTTAAAACGGGTTACTTTTGACCCACAGGTCCCGCATTTCTTCATCTTTCATGTTAATGTGTGTTTACAAGATGCCACAGTCTCCATCACCCCTAGAAAACACTCATCCAGCCAACCAGCTGCAGCGCACAAAGCCGCTCTCTTAAAACTGCTGCTTTCTCCGGCAGGTCCTTTTTCTTTATCGTCGTCGTCTTCTTCTTCTCTCGATGATCCGCTGACGTTTGTCTTCAGGAAGGTTGGTTTCAAGATGCTTTCTGGCTTTGAGAGCTTTCTAGCCATCAGGTCAATTTGCAGAAGGTCCAGACAAAGTCCAAGTGGCCGATCGAAGGTCTCCGGGCCTTTTATGTGCGTTCGGAGCGTTTCCATGGTTTTAAATGATGCATGCACGCGCCTGGGCGTTAGGAATTTTGATATGAAGTTCAATAAAGGTTCCATTATGTCAACTTATTCGTTTCTAAACTTGACTTTTTCCATGTATACGCAGGAGTTGACACAAAGATCACCTTTTAACTCCAGTCCAATCACACAACCAAAACAGTCAAATCACAGTTTGTGCGTAACGACGATTTATCTTCATAAAATTGTCCTGACGCTCTGATGGAGCTCAGGATTCATCCAGTCAAGCTTTAATACAAATAATTCCACCCCATAAACCTTCAATCTGTGTAGAACAGCTGGCATGGTGTGTACAAGTCCACAGGATATTATTTATCGTCTGATCCCAATCAAGTGACCGCTGCTGCGCCACGTGCGTAAATGCGCTAAAAGACGCACTGATGGTTTCTGCTGCTGTGATGCTGCAGGTGTTTGTAAAAATCAGAGGAAACAATGTGACACACAGCAGCTGTGGGCAGCAAACAGGACCTCTGGAGGTGTTTTAATGTTTCTGCTGAATCCACAATGACATTCAGTGAAACCTTAACAAGTGTATGTAGTTTACAGCTTTACATCTCTAAATATGGAACTTCGGTACACAGAAGCTTTTTGTATGTTAATGTTCAGTAAAGCACCTTGTAACTCTGTTTTGAATGGTGCTGCAGAGTATTATTATTATTGTTAATTTTGGTACTCTGGGTGCAGTTTTTAGTTGGAAATATTCAGCCATGGTGGTGACTGACTATTTCTCTCATGATTGATCTCCTAGCATATTAAAAAATACACCATCTGGACGCACTAACAAAATAAAAAACTCACTTTTCACCAGAGTTGCTTGCGTGTTTCGACCTCCATGACTTCTGCTGAACATCACTGTTGAATTAATTTGTTCTCTGACCTGTTAAAGCTGTTTTTTGATTTTTTATTTTTTTTTAATCAAACTGCTGCCTTTGGAGGCAACAACAAACATTAAATCCCCTGTTCATAAAAAGCAGCTTTTTAAAAATTTTTGCAGCAACAACAGTTTTCTCCTGAGGACTGAGTTTAAATCCTCGTGTTTGATTCCTGCAGAGTTCAATCAATCTTCATCTCCTAGCAGTGACACTAGAAAACAACTACTAGCATGTTGGTGGTTACCGCTGAAAAAGAAAACAACACCTGGAGAAGATTCAACAAGAAGATGAGAGGTTTTGGTTCAAGTTTTTTACTGGGAGACAGAAAACCAAAGCAGAGAGAAGTTCAACCATTAAAGATGTTCTCGTCTTTAACTGGATTTTAGTTTTAACTACCAGACCATCAGGATTCCCTGAAGACCATTTTTACATCAATTGAAGTCCCAGTTGGAACGAAAAATAAACCTCAATCTCTGAGTCAGCAGCAATAACAAGCCTTCTTCTAGGAATCTTTAGTTTTTTCGGTTTTCCAATAGTAGACATTTGGAGGTGACAGAAAATGAAGGTAGAGAAAAGTTTGACCACAACATGTTCACGTAGATTCATTTTTAGATCAACTCAAGTCAAATTTTGAACATGAAATTAGTGTGAAACTTTCATTTTTAAAGGTTTAAGGGTTTGATTTTGACGTTTTCTCATAGTAAAGATGGTTTGCAGGTTTTTAAAGGCACAAATTTGTTTGCAAAAGTCCAACAAATCTGAACTCAAGTGAAATTAAAGTGAAAGTTTTCCTCAGTTCTGTGAGCAAATCTGCACATAAGTAAAAATATGTCAGTTTACATTTTCACTTCGCTGCATTGCTGACATCTGCTACAGATTCAATAAGATTTCTATTCTTTTTAATAAGTTTTAGATGAGTATTTATCATTTTGCAATACAGTACTGGAAATTTGGAGGTGACAGAAAGAGGTTTAACCATGATGACATGTTAATGTAGACTCACTCAAGTTAGCAAGAGAGATCATATTTCTCCTCTACTAGTTTCTCTTCATTGGCTTCCTGTTAAATCTAGAATAGAATTCAAAATCCTTCTTCTGACATATAAAGCTCTTAACAACAACCAATCTCCATCATATCTTAAAGACCTGATAGTACCATATTATCCTAGCAGAACTCTTCGCTCTCAGACTGCAGGCTTACTTGTTGTTCCTAGAATCTCTAAAAGTAGAATGGGAGGCAGAGCCTTCAGTTATCAGGCACCTCTCCTGTGGAACCAGCTCCCAGTTTGGGTTCGGGAGGCGGACACCCTCTCTACTTTTAAGACCAGGCTTAAAACCTTCCTTTTCGACAAAGCTTATAGTTAGGGCTGACTGGGTGACCCTGACGGGGTGAGCTGGTGTTTTCATTTGCACAACTGACTTCCCCTCTTGACGTCCCTTTAGTTTGCCCCTAGTTATGCTGCTATAGGTCTAGGCTGCTGGGGAACCTCTCTGGATGCACTGAGCCCTTCTCTAACTACCTATGTATTTACTATATATACCATTATTGCATTACATTCACTCTGTTTCTTTCTGTGTCCTTTCTCCGAGTGTCCCTGGTCCCAGAGCTGGATGCTGGATGCTTCAGATGTGTGGTTGTTCTCCCACCAACTGGCCTAATCTCCATCTGTGTGATGCTGCTGCTGACCTTCCTCCAGCCCACTGCTTCCATCAATCTACTCTGCATCACCCTCACTATACTTGATTTGCTCATCTACTACTGTTTGAATTTTACTACCAGCTATATATGTAGTATATTTAATGCCAGAGCCATACATCATAACAGCAAACTATGAATCAATTTCAATGCTAGCTTGTACTTTGTATCATCTAGGTTATCATACATGTATCCAACTGTATATGTTTCTTGTTCCCCATCCTCCTCTTCTCCCATCCTACCCCTCTTCCTCTCTACCTCTATCCCTCTACCTCTTCCCCCCCACCTCTCTATCTCTACCCCTCTATCTGTATCCCTCTATCTCTACCTCTACCCCTCTATCTCTACCTCTCTACCTCTTCTGTCCCTCTCAACCCGCCTGGCCAGCAGGCAGATGGGTCCCCCCACATTAGAGCCGGGTTCTGCTCGAGGTTTTTTTCCCTGTTAAAAGGGTGTTTTTTCCTTGCCACTGTCACCTTTTGGCTTGCTCTGGGGGTCAGGCATATGGGTTCTGTAAAGCGTCTCGAGACAATTTGACTGTAATTGGTGCTATATAAATAAAATTGAATTGAAGTTTTAGATCAACTCAAGTATCATTTTGAATGAAACTAGCATGAAACCTTGATTTTTAAAGGTTCGATTTCAAGGTTTTGCATTGTAAAAACAGTTTTCAGGTGGTTTAAGGCACAAATTTGTTTGCAAAAGTTCACCAAATCTGAACTCAAATGAAATTACTGTGATGTTGACCTCGGTTCTGTGGGTAAATCTGCAGATAACCTAAAAATATGTCACTTTACAGACAGTAAAGACCATACTGAATGTGTGAAAAGAGTTCTATAAAGCCTTGTCTGGCTTCAGTAAATCTTAAATGGCCTCCAGTGGTTGGATTTAGAGACTAGAAGTTAGAGAACCGTGATCTTACCAGACTTCTGCTCCTCTTTCCTGCTGCAGGCTCCAGGCTACATTAGTGGCTTTTAGCAAAACACACACACACACATCTCTGAAGTGTGGCCCGTCGAGCTGCATTGTGGGTAATGTAGGCGCCTCATTCTGGGAAGGAAGAATGTTTAGAATTAAAAAAAAACACATTTCTGTTGCAGCAACTAATCAAGTAGTCTAAAGTCTCTGAATTGAGCTTATGTGGATATTTTCTGGTTTCTATGACAGCAAAATGAGCGTCTGTGTTTTACACTAAACAAGGCATTTAAGGACGTTATCTTGGACTTTGGGAAACACTGATAATCGACTTTTACCATTTTCTGACATTTTAGAGACCAAACAATTCATCAGTCAATCAAAAAAATAAACAACAGATTCATCGACGATGGAAACAATTAAACTATGTCAACTATTAAATTCAAATAGCTTAATCTGCTTGAGAAATCCTTAAAAAGGACAAAATTCTGCAATTGGAGTTTCTTAAATGCGAATATTTCTAGTTTCTTTCCTCCTCTATGACAGCAAACTGAATATTTTTGGGTTGTGGACAAAACTAGATATTTGTCATCCTTAGGAAACGCAATTGACATTTTCACAGTTTTCCAGCCTTTTAAAGACCAAAAAAACTAAAAGATTAATCGAGAAAACAACCAACAGATTAACTGACAATAGAAATAATTCTATAACTCAACTATTAAATTGCTTAATCAGTTTGAGTATTAAAAAAAATGACAAAATTCTGTATTTGCAGCTATGAATATTTTCTAGTTTCTTTTCTCTAAACTGAACATTTTTGAAAAAAAAAAAGACAGTTGAGGATGTTATCTTGGGTTTCGGGAAACACTGATAGTCAACTTCTAGCATTATCTGATATTTTATAGACCAAACAATTAATTGATTAATCAAAAAAATATGCAACAGTTTAACTGAAAATGTAAATAGATACCTGCAGCCTTGTGCAGGTATTTTGATGATTCCTTTGAAACCTTCCATCATAAATGTGACATTTTTTCCTAAAATTATGAGCAACCTTTGGCAAAACTGAGCAAAACCAACCACAAAAACAACCAAAAACAAATGTAAAAACAACCAAATCAGATCAGTTGGATTATGCTTTTTAATTGATGAGATATATCTGAACAAGTCCGTCGCTGCTACGTTGTTGAAGGATGATATGAACAGAAAGTCATTCATTCATTATAGAAAATATAAAAACAATGAAAATACTGATTTTAAAACGGATACTGGCAGAAACTTACAAAACTAGGAACAGACGACTGGATCCTCCTGTGATGCTGCAAATACATTATTACATGTGTGTGTGTGCGTTTCTGTTTGTGTGTTGTTCTGGATTTCTGTGTGCCGCTCGAAGGTTTGCGTGTTTTCGGGTTCGAACAAATTCAATAAATATAAAAGTCAGACGCATTTCATTCATAAAGAAACAGTTTGGTCAGAGAGGAGAAATGTAGACACCGCGACCGCCGGGTGTGTTGGGTGTGTGTTTTACATCATCTGTGTAACACTCTCTAATACTGTTCATTGGTCCACAAACACACACAGACACCCACGACAGCCTTAGAACAGACAAGAGGCACAAAAACTGCTCCAGGTAGACGCCAGGCAGGCTTCAGTTTGTGCGATTTCAAACCTCCGACGTCAACACAAGTCATCCGTTTAACAGTTCCGGAGGTGAAATCAGAGTTTGAGTCAAACCGTGGGGTTTTTCCCCGTCGTCGTCGTCGTCTGCTGCTGCTGCTGCTGGAGGTACGTCGGCCGCTTGATTCGAGGTTTCCTGCGCTTCGGTTTGCTCTTGGCCTTGGTGAGCTGGACCACGAAGAAGGACAGGACGACCATCGCTCCCAGGAAGGCGAACACCGGGATGGTCTGACCCACTTCCTGGTTGTAGCGACCGGGCATTATCCCTGAAGAAGAGGAGGAGGATGAAGAGGTCACATCAGCAACCGCGTTTATTCTCAAACATTCTGGTAATTTCCTTCATTTCAGCAACTTGCTATGTGGTGTTATACTTATTTGCTTATTACTCCGCCAAGGATGCTGAGCCTCAGCGGAGTAATAAACAAGTCGGCGTTGGTCTGCCTGCCTGCAATTTGTGACAATCGCTGTACGTCTGTCTGTCCGTCTGTCTGTCAGTTAGCAACATTACTAAAACGGATTTGGATGAAATTTTTAGGGAAGGCCAGAAATGACACAAGGACCAAGTGATTAGATTCTGGCAGTGATGCAGCTTATAGTCTGGATCCACGGATTTGTTCAAGATTTCTGTATCGTTGTGAGATAGCAGCACAGCATCACTGTAACCAAGACAACAAGTGAACACTACATCAGCTGCCTGCTGACGATCACATGACTGTGATCCTACTACAAATCCACCGCTGCAGACTTATCAGGACTTATCCATCAGAAATGACACAAGGAACAACTGATTACATTGTGGGGGTGTTTCTGAGTCCCATCAATTCTCGTCGCCCGCTACATATTTAGGTTGCGCGATTCGGTATCCATACATAATGTACACATGTATAACACACGCCTGTGCTCAGCGTAAGGTCATTTTGTTTGTGGGTACATCTATATTAAATGGACACATTCTATAGTGCCGTTAATTCTGCCACAAATTTTTCAAGATTTCATCCATCGGAAATGATACAACGACTGAGCAGCCTTGGTGGAGTACTGTGCTCTCTGAGTGCTTTTCTTGTTATATTTACACCACCGTTCAAAAGTTTGGGGTCACTCAGACAATTTCATGTTTTCCATGAAACACACTTTTATTCATGTGCTAACATAACTGCACAAGGGTTTTCTAATCATCAATGAGCCTTTCAACACCATTAGCTAACACAATGTAGCATTAGAACACAGGAGTGATGGTTGCTGGAAATGTTCCTCTGTACCCCTATGGAGATATTCCATTAAAAATTAAAATGCTTTTCTTTCAAAAACAAGGACATTTCTAAGTGACCCCAAACTTCTGAATGATAGTGTATGTGTGTGCATGTATGCACACTAGGGATCAACCAATATGTTTGCTTTTTTGTCTTTTATTTATTCATTTATTTTTTAATTAATTTGCTTGCTTTACATTTTCAATTTTTTATTTGGTTTTAAATGTTTTATTTAATTTTTTCCATTTTAATTTTTGTATTTTTTTAATCGATTCATTAATTTGTTTATTTCTATTTTTTTGTTTAATTTACCCTATTTTAACCACCACATGGCTGCTACTACTATTCAACAGTTAAGATACTGCATCGTCCTTGCAGAGGTGGCAGACTATTAATGTTCTTAATGTAAAAGGTTAAAGTGAAACCATCTGGTCCTCCGTTACCTCCAGGGATGTCCCAGGCCCCGCTCTCCCCAGGAGACAGCGGTCGGACCTGGGGTCGGTACGCCCTCATGTTGGGCAGAGCCACCTTGTCCAGATCCACGGAGAGAAGCTTCTGGTGCTTCCACAGGTTACTGAGAAAGAGGAGAATTGTGAGAAACTTGTAGAAATGTGTGTTTGCATCAGCCAGTTGTGAGTTTGACTTGTTTTAGTTCTGGAGGAAGAACGACATTAGACGAATGTGTGCAAATCTACTGCTTCAAAGTGTCACTGAAATCTGTCGCTCTCCTACTGGGGCACCAGGTTCTGCCTTTATATAAAGATCTGACTGATAAAAAATGATGAAAATGTTGACAGCCGTGCACACAAAGGAGGGAAATATACTGTGATCTTCTGCAGACTTGTTGAAAAGCATAAATATAGTGACTTATATTTGACAAAAACAAGTAAAAACCTGCTTCACATTTCATTGCTAGAAAATCTGAGACATTATACGACCTCTGGGAACTGTAGTTTAAATGATTTAACCAGCGAGGACGCTACCTAGGAGCTGTCTCATTCACTGGCTGTGGCTTAGCCCAGGACAGGTGAGGGCAGGCAGGCAGGGGGCGGGGCTTAGGGTCGCCCAGGTGAGCCTCCAGGACCTTAGAGTAGCGATAGAGATGGTTTCCTAGAAGAACAGAAGGAATTTATTACAATATCAATCATGAAAACAGAGTAAATGCTTAAAAAAAACACAAAAAATACAGTATCTGAAGTCCCAAAAAAAAAGCATCACTGACATCACTCAGCTGTGCTAATGTTGCTAAAGAAGCTAATGCTAATGTTGCTAGTTCTAATAAAGCATTTTACCGACAAACCACCATTACAAATAAGACATCTGTAAAACTGCTATCAAAACACATCTAGCTGCAAACAAAGCAGCTCTTTAACCTTTGTTTTGTAAATTTCTAATAAGTGTAGTTTCACATTTGTTAAAGTTTCCCACAACCTAGAAAAGTGAGCTTTACCTTACTGACATCATCCTAGTATTATATCCTAGTATAAAGTTTACAAGCTGAATAATAAAATGTGGACAGATGTGCAGCAGAGACTTTTAACTCTTGATATAGTTAGCTTAGCATTAGCATTTTTTGTTTGCTTTAATGGCAGTTGGTGACCTAAGTTGATTGCTAGATAGAAATTACAGAAATAATCATTTTAGTCCAACAAAATTCATAAGGTGATTGTAACTGTACTGAATAAAGATACAAATCACAAAACAACCCTCCAATTTAGCAAAAATAGCTCCAAAAGTCATGAAATCACTCATTTTTATGAGAAGGGTAAACAAACTTCAACTTAAATCTGACGTAAGGTCACTTTTTCAGCAATAAATCGAGATAAAAATCACAAAATAACCCTCCAATTTAGCAAAATAAATCCACACATCATTAAAAAAAAGACACTTTTATGAGAAGGTTAAACCAACTTCCCTTTAAAACTAACACAAGGTCATTTTTACAGCTCTAAATCCTGATAAAAGTCACAAAATAACCCTCCAATTTAGCAAAATTAACTCACAAATCAATTTAAAAAACACATTTATGAGAAGATCAAACCAATTTCCCTTTAAATCTAATGTAAGGTCACTTCTACTGCAGTAAATCAAGATAAAAGTCACAAAATCAGCCTCCAATTTAGCAAAAAGAATTTCAAAAGTCATGAAATCACTCACTTTTATGAGAATGGTGAACAAATTTCACCTTAAATCTGACATAGTTAATTTTATTGTAGTAAATCAAGACAAAAAAAATCACAAAATAACTATCCAATTTAGGAAAATAAATCTAAAAATCAAGAAATCCCACACTATTATGTAACAAACGTCACTTTAAATCTGACATAAAGTCACTTTCACAGCAATAAATCAAGATAAAAATAACAAAAATAACTCTCCATATTAGCAAAACTCCAAAAATCATGAAATTACATCAGAAGGTTAAACCAGCTTCCCTTTAAATCTGACATAAGGTCACTCTATGGTCTCAGCAACGTCCCGTTCTAATGTATATCAGCTTCAAATATCGGCTAACGGCCTTTCTAGATTACCAATAACTGATATCGACGTTGGCCTAAAAACCCCACATCGGTCGATCCCCACTCCTTCCTCACCTTCCAGTCTCTGTGGCAGTGGACGCTCGGCGCCTGTAGGTGGCGCTACTCTGCTGTGAGAGTGGCTGAGGCTGGGAGGGGTCATACTGTAGGAGGTATACTGAAGCAGAGCGTCCAGCAGCCAGAAACAGTCTGAAGTAGGCAAAAGACATCAACATGTTAGTGAAGAGGATCTGAGCTCTTAAGCAGTTTAGCTGAGCATTAACTCTCTGAAGCAGCTCTGAAAGACATGTTGTCTTTACACAATCAGCAAAATCACACGAATTATCAGAGTAAGAAACTGTAAAAACAGACTGAATGGTCAGATTTTGAGTTTTCCAACGGTCTTTGGGAAACATGTCATTTGGATGGGAGACTTTACCAAATCTAAGCTTAAAATCACGGCGATATTTACTCAAAAATCACTTTATTCCACATGTTTTGTTTAAAAATCGCCAAAGATGAACACAAGATTCCTTAAAAAAAAAAAAAATATTCTGAGGACCGTGGTGCAACTGATAAGACATGACAGATTCCACTGTTGTTGCTCTTCCTTGGAACTCTTTCCTGCATAAGGAAACCACACCTTTACACACAGCAATATTTCATTGGACACGGCGGATAAACAAGGCTGCAGATGCTGTGAGATTAACTTATTTTACTTTTTTTTGTCTATTTTGGATTTTTATTCATAAAAGTAACCAGAAACTGTAGCAAGACCAATAAGACATCATTTACCAATACTACTATTAGTAATAATAATGTTAGCAGGGGTCCTCTTTAGGCAGAGATGCTGTTGAACTTTTCGTTTAAGCCTCGCAGCTTGGAAATAATGCATCGAGTTTGTCTGAATATGGTGTTAATTGATTTCTAAGAGCGTTTTGTTACATCAAAGAAACAGAGACTTGTAGGCTGAACGGCAGGCTGCAGGCTTGTTTGTAAACTGATCTTGTTAAGTTTTGACATTTTTGTATTTTTCTCCATGTCTGTATGGACAAGGAAGCACCAGGGATGAAGCAAGTAAATACACTGGATCTTTAATTAATCTTTATAATTTAGTGGATACAAGCACACAAGTGGGGATGTTCCTGACAGCTAATTTCCTCGTCAACTAAAGACACATTCAAATTCAAAAGTAAGAAAACACTCAAAAAACTGTCAACATTGAGCACACTTCAATATCTGAGTTTATTGTAAAATAAGAAAAAAGATGCAACTTTTTTTTGTGATTTATAGTATTTTAACTGTTATAATACACAGAGGATATTTCTGAGTTCTCTCTACTTCTAGTCACACAGAGGTGCAGGACTTTATAATGCAGTAAAAAAAAAAGAGCAAAAATGTGAAAAAAAAAAAACACTGAGAACTGCGTGTTAACTGTGCAGAAACATCCATAAGACATAAGAGTTCACCTTTCTGTCTGTGGCTGTCGTCTATACAGTTTGAATCTCCGTACAGGGCGATGCGACCTCCCCCGTCAGACGGCGTTTGGTACAGTCCGAGGATGGGAACTCCCTCCACCACTGCGGTTTCCTGCTTTAACACTTCCAGACCTGTGGAAAAAAAAAAACACTCAAACTGTTGAGTTATATCTGAAGTAAAGACAGAATAAAAAGCTGCTGTCAGCCGGTGTAGCTTCTGGCCAGAACTTAGTCGGGTTCAATACTTTAAGAGGGTGCTGGTACCTTGGTCCTTCAGGTTCTTAGCAATAACAATTCCATCTTCTGGGAACCGGGCGATGCTGCAGCCTGAGGCGTAGTACACTGAGGGGAGAGAGGGAAGGAACTAGTTTTATTCTCTGAAAACAGACTAACAAACAGCACTACATATGATCAGAGGAATAACGTCAACAGGTAATTAAATATGCCTCTAAGTCTTACTGTCATGATCAGCCAGTGTGAAGTCTCCCTCGTACAGGCCGTCGCTGAAAGCCATCCCCCACACCGAGATCAGGTCGTTCAGAGCTGGAACATTAGCGCCCCCTGTGTCCGGCATCCACCACTGCCTGCAGGGTGCGACACCAAAATCAGCTCCACAACGGTCCAACTTAGCAGAACAACTCCACAAACAAACAAAAAAAACACTTTTACGAGAAGGTTAAACCAAATTCACTTTAAAAATGACATAAGGTCACTTTTACTGCAGTAAATCGAGATAAAATTCACAAAATAAACCTCTAATTCAGCAAAATGCATCCACAAATCAATTAAAAAAAAGACTTCTATGAGAAGATTAAACCAACTTCCCTTTAAAACTGACATAAAGCCACTTTGACTGGAGTAAATCAAGATAAAAATCACAAAAAACCCTCCAATTTAGCAAAAAAAACTCCACAAATCATGAAATCAGTCATTTTTATGAGAAGGGTAAACAAACTTCACTTTAAATCTGATGTAAGGTCACTTTCTCACCACCAAATCAAGATAAAAATCACAAAAACAACCCTCCAATTCAGCAAACTGAATCCACAAATCAATCAAAAACACACTTTTCAGAGAAGGCTCAAGCAGTTTCACTTAAAACTAACAAGAGGTCACTTTCACAACAATAAATCAAGATAAAAATTACAAACTGACCATCAAATTTAGGAAAATAAATCCATAAATCAAGAAATCATTCACTATTATGCAACAAATGTCACTTTAAATCTGACTAGAAGTCACTTTCACAGCCACGAATCAAGATAAAAATCACAAAACAACCATCTAATTTAGTAAAATAGCTCCAAAAATCAAGAAACCACTCTATTATGAAAATAAACTTTACTTAAATCTGACATAAGATCACTTTTACCGCAATAAATCAAGATAAAAATCACAAAGTAACTCCAGGTTGTCAGCAGTCGGCAGACAACAGTCTGTTTTTCCAGAAAAGGCAGCTGTGAAGCCTCAAATGTTCCATCGCCAGTCAATTAAATCTGAATTACTCAGCACATTTTGAAGCCACAAAGACTATATTTAACTGTGTTTAAGACTTTTAATTATGTGGATCTTGTCCACAACCATCCAATTTAACAAAATAAATCTAAAAATCAAGAAACTACATTGTGGAACTATTGTGGAACAAATGTCCTTTTAAATCTGACATAATGTCACTTTCAATAAATCAAGATTAAAAAAAAAAAAAAAAAAAAAACACAAAATAACTCCAGGTTGTCAGCAGGTTTTGCTAGAGTAAAAATGGCAACTTTTTCAATTGCATTTTCAGATTTTCTAATTTAGTTACAGTCTGTGGGTTTTCCAGAAAAGGCAGCTGTGAATGAAAAGCCCTCAAATGTTCAATTAAAACTGAATTACTCAGCATCACATTTTGGAGCCACAAAGACTATATTTAACTGTGTTTAAGACTTTTAATTCTGTGGATATTGTTTTGATTATGTGGAAATCATCTCCACAAATACACAATTTAGCGAAATAAATCCACAAATCAAGAAACTACTCACTATTATGGAACAAAAGTCACTTTAAATCTGACATAAGGTCACTTTTACTGCAGGAAATCAAGAAAAAAAAAATCACAAAAACAGCTCCAAATTGTGTGCAGGTTTCAAAGAAATAGCAACTTTTGGTAAAATAAAAAGCAGAGCTGCTAATTCAGTTACAGTCTGTGGGTTTTCCAGGAAAGGCAGCTGAGAATGAAAAGCCCTCACATATTCAATTAAAACTGAATTACTCAGCATCACATTTTGGAACCACGAAGATTATATTTAACTGCGTTTAAGACTTTTAATTCCGTGGATCTTGTGCGACAGCTTGGGCAGGATATGAATGGAGCGGCGGAGACAAGTGAGTAATTGTTATTTCTCCACGAGGAGCTCCGAATCTGAAGAAGTCGTGATGAATGACGTCTATTACAATAAGTGGAGTCGGACGCTGCAGAAGGAGTCGGACAGCGGCTTTTATCTCGCGGCTGTTTCTCTCAGCATCATTACAAAACAACGAAGCTCCTGGTGAAGGCATTTGTGAGGTAACAGGCATTTAATCACTGAAACGACTCGTAACGGATGATCATTTTAAAGACACCAGGAGCTTCACAAAAATACAGAAACCACAGTCAGGGAGGAACCGAGGAGGCTGCTGCACAATGTTATCATTTCTGGTTCCTACAACTCCTTCCACAAAGAAAGAAATTAATCAAAAACCTTTCTGCAGAGCTGGGCTGCAGCAATACGCTGAATCCCCTTTTAACAAGTGTATTTCCAGGAATTTCTCTTTAAACATGAAGAGTTTTTACCCTATTAGTCGGTGCTAGTTGATGTGAAATGCATTTTACATGTGGCATTTACAGAATAATCAACAGAATTATTATTTTTTTTCTTTTTAAAGTGGGCCGCACAGGCCTGGCAAAGCAGATTAGTGAAGTTTTTCAGTTTTTTATATAATATATTGACTTATTTGGCTTATTTAGGCAGGAATATCTGAAGCTACAGAGCGAAACAAACAGAAAACCAAACAATAATAGGCTTTAAAAGTCTACCAGAGAATTTATTTGTGAATATGAAGAAAGAAAGAAATAAAAATGACAACATGCATTAGGAAAATAAAAGTCAGTTGATGTGAAATGTGTTTTACATGTGGCATTTACAGAATGATCAACAGATTTTTTTTTTTTTTCCTTTTAAAGTGGGCCACACAGTCCTGGCAAAGCAGATTAGTGAATTTAAAGAGTTTTGAAAAATAAAATACTGACTTTGTGGCTTATTTAGGCATGAATATCTAATATTACAGAGAGAAACAGACAGAAAACCAAACAATAATGAGCTTTAATATTCTATCAGAGACTTGGAGCTCATTTATTTGTGAATATGAAGGAAGAAATTACACAAAAATCCCAACATGGATCAAGAAAATTAAAGTCAATTGCTGCTAACTCAGTCTTCTTTGGTTATTTTAGAATTAGCCCAGTATGATGTTGTGTAACATGCAAGAAAATGCTTTAAAATGTCATTAATCCTACATATTTTTGCACTTCTTATAAAAGATGACAAAGATGATGGTATTCACTATCTTATGACATATGTTGTATATAAAGTCTACAAAAGGCATCTTTATGTATCACCTCTTATATTTAATATTCAAAAACTCAGGTAATCTGCGGCATCAGGCCTGGGCCTTTCAAAATTCCAGACTTTTCCGTAGATTTTTAGACCATATTTCACATCCGAGTACAAATAGCTGAACGTTTATAGGTTCTGAAGTCTAACTGTTAGCCTGTGTGTTATATTTTGACTATCTCTGCTATGATTTTGCCAAATAATTGCTAGAAGTATGAAGTTCATACAAAATAATGCTAAAACACAGAGCTACAAGGAAGAGCTACAACATCAGGTCCAGTTGTATCAATAATTACATCATTTTACCTAAAAATACTGAATAACTAAGATTATATTTTTGTTCTCTGTATGTTTTTTAGTCTCTTTTATAAATGAAACCTTACAGAAAGTCGGAAAAGAGAGTAGAACAGAAATACTTTATTAAACCCTGAGGGAGGATTTGGTTGTTATGGCGGAAAGAGTGCAGTTCCCAGCACCATAAATACAGATAATTGAGCAAAAATGTGCAGTAAATAAAAAATAAACAATAAGAAAAATATAAAATGCGCGTTAAAGTGTTCTAAAAAGCTAAATAACTGAATTTCACAGTGTCTGTGCAGCCTTGTTTATTCACTGCGTCAATTATAAATGTAATGCATAAAGGTTTAACTTCATTTTCTGATAATAATAACAGTATAATAATAATAGTAATAACATTACTGCATAAATGTTCAGACAAACTTAATATTTAGTTATTTTTGATGCTGTATATAAGCTAACCTGGTCACAGATGTGTGGATTTGGAGCAGTTATGAGGCTGAACTGTTTGGGAGGCTTTAATGTTCAGGAGTAGGAACAGCTCTATGTACGAGGGAGCATTTTTTTTTACACTGTAAAAATGTTTGTAAATTTTACGGTGGAAAAACTGTGAAACCGTCACGGTAAAAATCTGTGAACTCTAAAACAGTTTGATCCTGTTTATATAACACTGAAACACCGTTAATAAGTTAATCAGAAGAAAACTGTATTTTTTACATTTCCTTTCTCTTACACAGTTATTTAATGGAAAACTGCAGTAATATATATAACATCAATACTACAATTTTTGCATTTATTTCTCGACAGGAATAAAGTTTTTCACAGCTAAATGTACGTATTGTTGTGCCTATAATGGAAACATGCTGTAATATTTATAACATGGCGATTTTGGCATTCATTTCGTGTTCCAGTTCTGTCAAAGCATTTTGTGCTTACGTACGACAACATCATCCATATTAATCCCTGAGAAATAAAGAAGCTTTTGTGGCCCTAAATGTTAGCTAGCGAGTTAAATACCTGGTGTTTTCGTCGTAGAACTTGACCTTCCTCATGACGGACGTGTTGTACCAGTCGCTGAAGACGATGAGCGACAGACCGTTGTCGACGTCCCTCCTCAGTTTTGTGATCTCTTCGGGGAAATACTCCTCCTCGCTGTCGACCATCAGCAGAGTTCCTGCCGGGATGCCAAGGCAAATAATGCATTAGTTTGTTATCTTGTGTCGTGTAAAAAGGCTTCGCTGAAAGCCTGGAGCTGCATTAGTCATTTCGGAGTAGAGAGCTTGGTGTATTGTGTGTCCGTACCGTACTGGCTGGCATCGAAGCATGTGATGGGAGCTCCCAGCACCTCCACAAAGTAGCCCATGCTCCTCAGGTGCTGGTACATGTCCCTGAAGTTAGTGTGGATGTGGTCCCCGTTCCTGGAAACAGAAGAACAATCAGAAATCCAAATTCAGAGATGTAAAATTCAACAGATTTGGTAAAAAAAACAAAACAAACAAAAAAAACCCCCAAAAAGGTTAAATCTGGAGACATGTACCAGTCTAGTGGGTCGTTTTTCATGCGGAGGTTGTCTCGGGGGAAGTATCCGGGTGGGTATCGCAGGTTGTGGTACTGGTCCCACAGCACCCTCTTACTGCGAGGAGGCGTCGGCACGATCTTCACCTTGATGGGGAGTTTGACTGTGGAGGTCAGTTCGCCTCCAACCTCCGACTGCAACGAGAGAAAACAAGAGTAATTAGTCTACATACTTTTACTGGACAGTCTTTCCTGATAATACCTGAGTTTATTATATCTTTTTACTGTTCCTACCCTGGAAAGGTATTTTGTAGGTCTTTTATTTCGTACAACATGTTGGTTCATGTGTTTTTTTCTGCCATTAAACTTGAAGATTCAGTTGCTGCTGACGTGAAGCACTTTCACAAACATGTATCTTGACAAGTACTATACAAATAAAGTTTATTATTATCATTATTATTATTATCATCATCATTATCATTATTATTATTATTATCATTATTATCATCATCATCATTATCATCATCATCATCATCATCATCATTATTATTATTATCATTATTATTATTATCATCATCATCATCATCATCATCATCATCATCATCATCATCATCATCATCATCATCATTATTATCATTATTATCATTATACATGCTACATAAGCTACATACAGTGATTCCCAGCCCAGGTTATTTGTTCTGCACTGGGTACTATTGCAACCAGAAAAATATGTAGAATAAACAACACAAAATATGATTTAATTTATAAATAAATTCATATATTTGCATTTAGGTATTTATTCTCAGTGCCCAATCAGCTTCCACCTGCCTTTAAAGGTTGTCACTGTGCTGCAATTAAAAGTAAATAAAGTACAAAGCAGGTAGAGAAATAAATATTGTTCACTAAACGTAATAAATAAACGGTTTAAATGGTCTGGCAAAAAGATTGAAATATGGTAGTTAATGTAGCTGAAATGGTTAAGTAAAGGCACACAAAAATTGTGGCAATAATTAGCTAGAAGTAATAGACTGTAATAGATTAAGGTTTGAAATAGTTGGCTAAACTTTAATGGGAAACAGTTGATAGTTTACCAATGCAGTGGTTAAAAAGAGTGAAATAATTAGATCACAGGACTTTATAAATAGCTAAAATAATTAGCTAACCTTTAATGGACAAACAATCTAAAAAGTTTGAAAAAAATATTCATCTGTATATTCAAGTACAGATTCTCCAATTATAAGTTTTAATTAATAATTTAGAAATATTTGCAATAAATTAAGGTTTGGAAAAGTCAGCTTAAATTAATTTACAAAACTTCACAAACACTTAATCAATAATAATAGGTGAACAGCTAAAATAATTTGCAAAAAATAATATATAACCAATTGAAATACGTAACTACAAGTAATGGATTAACAGTTTAAGCAAAAATGAATTCATAAAGAGATGAAAAGACTACATTTAATGCACAAACAGCTACAATTTAGGCAGAAACTGTTAAAATAATTAGCTGAAAATAATGGAATAACTGTAGAATAAATAAACACCAAAAAAGATAAACATAAATAATGGGGTAAACATTTGAAACTGTTCAAAAATACAGCTAAACAGTTAAAATAGTTGATAAAAAATGATCCATAAATTGCTGATAAAGCTAAATTTAATGTACAAACAGGCAAAACTAACTTAAAAAACGGCTGCAATAACTAGCTGAAAGCAGCATTTTTCAGTTAATTTTAACTGATAAATAGCTGAAATAGTAATTAGAAATATAATTAGCTAAACATAATGGATTAGTGGCCAAAATAGTTGGCTGGAAATATTCTATAAACAGTTGCAATAATTAAACTAAAAGCTATTTATAAATGCCTTAAATGGTTGAAGTAAAATAAAATCTGCACAGTTGAAAGAGTGTGACTGCAAACTGTGTGATAAAGAAATACAGTAAATATTCAGTTGTACTACTATATAATGTCACTAAACACATACAGCATCTGAAGTAAACACATCTGGTCTATGGGTTAGTCTGGTGTTGTGTGGAGATTCGTCACATGAGAAGTTCTGGCTCTAAAGCAGCTTAAAAACAAATCTCTGGTGTTGCTGCAGCGACTCACATCGTTCTCTGCAGGCGACGCCACCGTGACCATCACATGACCTTGAGCGATTCCTTCCCACGACGCCGCTTTCTTGGCCACCGAGATGGACACGGCCAGGTAGCCGGCCCACGGCCACAGCACCGGCGAATAGGAGACGGCCACGTCGATGTGGTCGCCGTTCTGGGGGAGGTAAGGCTGCCAGATGGGCTGAACGGGAGAGAGAAGCTTTAAGTAACCTTAGAGGGAGGATGTGTTTTCTACATAAAAACTCCTTCACTTGTCCTTTCAGAGCACTAAAACAACATGTAGTTACAGGAAATTAGATTTCTTACCTTGTCCACGATCCTGCCGGTGACGCCCATGCCGTTGAGGATGGTCACGTTGACGATGGTGGGCATTCCTCCATAGTAGATGGGCTGAGAGCAGTAAGGCCACATGTAGGGACACTCTGTCAGGTCGATGTAGCTCGGAGACAGACTGGAGGGAGACGAGGACAGATTAGAATAAGATGCAACTCTGTTTTTGCACTTTAAAATTAATATGTGTTTTGTTAAGACACTAGAGATACAGAAAAAGGGTTCAAATCGTCAGGAAGTAAGTAAAATACATTCATAAATAGTTGAAAAGGCCTAATTTAATGCATGAACAGTAAAAAAATAAGTTGGATACCGTTGCAGTAATTAGCCAAAAGTAACACTTTTCATTTAATTTCAACTCCTGAACCCCTGAAATAGTTACTTTAAATATTAAGACACTACAAATGAAAACATAGGGTTACATAAGATGAACACAACAGCTAACAGTTAAATATAGGCATATAAATATAAATGTATATATTTAGCTTAGAGTAAGGGATTGAGGTTTGAAAAAGTCAGCTAAAATAACTCAAACAGCTGACATAGTTCAGTAAAAATATTAGGGTAAACAGTGGAAATATGTAAAAGTGAAGCAGCTGAAAAAGCATACTTAATGCATTAACAGCTAAAAATTACTTGGAAACAGGAGAAATAATTAGGGAGAAGTAACAGCTGAAAATGTTCACTAAAAAGACAGAAAAAGAGAGTAGAATAATATTCATCTCTGTTTTTACACTTCAGAATTACTGTGTGTCCTGGTAAAACAGCAGAAATTCAGAAAAAGGGTTTCACAAGATTAAAACAATGGCTAAGAGTTTAAATTCAGTATCTGTATGGATACACTTAGTATCGTGAAGACAGTCGGAAAACACCAAACTCTCCAGAAACTAAGGGAGAAACCTGATTATATCCTACTTTTAACAACAGATTAATGTCTTATTTCCACTTAAGTTGCCTTAAATATAGTCTGAGACTGATATTTTTAAGGAAAATTCCCTTAAACTCTAATTCTGTCAGTGTGAGTCGGTCCGTTTCCTCCCAGGAGTGAAGCCTATGACAACACTGGGTTATGTAAGTGTGAATACGCCTAAAAGTGGAGATCAGCATCAGACTTTTCTGATCTCTGGCCATGTTTCTGCATCCATGAACTAGAAATCTGTTTACCTGGCCTGAGGTCTGTAGCTGTTGAGGATCTGGTAGGCTCTGATCAGGTCCAGTTTGCCGTGGCCCTGTTCGAACATGTTGACGCCGGGCAGTCTGCGGGCCGAAGCGATCAGAGCCTGCTTCATGGAGGCCGGATTCACCAGCTCCCGGTTCAGAACAGTACTGGAGGACACAAGAAGAGGTTTTAGTGAATCTGTCAGTGTCAGATTCCTTTTAATTCAGAACAGCGCCGGAGGAAAGACGACCGATTCTCCAGGGAGAATGTGTCTGCTGTCAACAAGGGCGGTATGATGTCTAACAAATCAGCTAAGTTTCAGCTCCGCAGCACCAAGAGGCCTTTCACATGTCAAGACGGGATATTGACAGACCGACAATAACAGCAAACTTTAATCAGTGACACTCCCCCATCCTCTCAGATACGTTTCACCCTCTGCTCCTGTAGGATTTCAGAGTCGGCGGTAATTAAACCGGATCATACTTCAGACAGTAACAGACACTCACTTGGAGTTGATTTAAAAGAAATCAGCAGAGTTTGGAGTGAATCTCCAGCACAGAATATTAACACTGGCGGCTTACTTTTTGACATCAGAATATTTTCAGACTGTAAGATGACCTAAAGTTCCATCAGTTTGCAATAAAACCAGACAACTGCACATATCCAACCTTAATGGAAAGAAACTGCATCATTACCAGAAAATCTTCTCTGCTCTCTTCTCTATCTGTATTACAGCTGCCTGTTGATCAAAACACTTTCTTTCCATACAGAAAATTTTTATCAAATACAGAATGTTGAATGTCGGTGTCATTATTCTTTAGGTAAGATTCCCCTTCTAGACTTTAAACAATGTTCTTACACACCTGTCTGTGTATAAAGAGCACTTAATTTATCTTAATTAATCAATTCATTTAGTTGAACTAATTAATTAATCTGAAAACAAGAGGACGCCGGTGATGCGGCAGCCTGTTACGGCAGCTTTTTAGTCCTGTGTTTTTCAGCTTAGTGTGTTTTTTTCTTGATGCCAAACTTTTTCTTTTTTTGGCGATTTAAGTGTTTTTATTTTTACTTTTGATTATCTTGGAGGAGTGAGAAGCGAGAATGGAGTGGAAAAGGCCGTTGCTGCTGCTGCTCAGTGGAGTTCTACCTGCGGAGCAACAGAGCCAGCCGGTTGTTGTTTACTCCCGACAGGAACCTCTGATCTCGCTGAGCTCTCCAAAACTGTCGGGTTGAGACATGATATTCTGGAAGAATTTCTACGAAAGAGGCGTAGAGGGAGATGAGCTGGAGTACAAAGGAACAGGAGGAAGGGAGAGATAGGTGGAGACAGGCTTATAGACCGGCTCATACGTCTGTTATGAGAAATGTTCGCTCTATGGGTGATAAGATGGAGGAACTTGAGACACTCGTCAGGAGCCAAAGACTCTACTGGGACAGCAGCCTCATGTTTTACACGGAAACATGGCAGAAAGGCTGTATTACCGAGAATAACACCAGAGTCAGAGGCTTCCGCACACATCTGTGAACTTCATTTTGATACAATTTCACATCTGAGAAGCTTCATGACTGCATTTTGCACGGTTGTAACTTTATCAAGTTGATAAAATCAGCCCAGAAACCGACACACACATCTGAAAACTGTGTTTGTGGTTGCCCACATTAAAATAGGTGTATTCAGGACACGCACAGACTCACAAGGTGAAAACACTATCACAGCTGGTAACAAAACCAGACTTATTGGCTTTCTAGCATAGCAGAATAATCCGGTTATGAAACCGACCTGGCCAGTAGCGTGACGGCACCGGCCACCACAGGAGAAGCCACACTGGTGCCGGACAGAGATCGACATCCCTCCTTCATCCCTGAACCCCGAACACCAGAACCGTAGGTGACGATATCAGGCTTCACTCGGCCGTAACCTCCAGGCAGCTCCTGCAAAAAGATCAGACAGAGATACTGGACATGAGATACAGAAGAGGGGCTGGAAAAGCAGCTTAAAGCACACAGTATTTCAAATATAGCACATTGTTCAGCCAATTTAAATAATTTAGATCTAGATTCAGAGCAGGAAGTGGCCTGAACATCACTAACATTTACTTTGTCCCTTCAGCAACTGTTTTAAAATGAGATGCTCTGCTTCCTTATGCATTTAAACAAACAAATCAGCTGTTTTTGTTCCTGCACAGTGACGACTATAGCTGTAAAACCAGCAAGTATCTGCCCTGCTCACTTGTTCTTGATGGGAAGAAACTGCATCAATACCAGATATCCTGCCAACTCTGTAGCAAAACCAGGTGTTGACGCAAAGCACTTTTTCATACAGACTGTAAAACATTGACACCACTAAGTAAAGAAATCGAGTTTTATTCATCTTTAGGTAAGATTCCTGACTAAATTAGAACATTCTCACTTTTAGACTTCTTTAGTATTCAAAGTTCTTACACACTTATTTGTGTTTAAACAGCACTTAAGATCCAGGAAGTCTTGTTTAATTTATTTAATGAAAAAAGTATTACAGAATACTGAAAAATCACCAATAACTGCAATTTAACAACAAACTAAGTTAAGAAACGCCTAAAAAGATCAACTAGATTAACTCTGTATTAACACTGAATGTTGACTGTTGTTGAAGGGAATTTAAGTCCTACTAAAAGGTCAATTTACACATAGCTATATTTTTCTTTTTTGTACACTGTGGGACTCTGAAAAACAGCATTTAAGTTTCTCTGTATGTACTGCACATGTAGAAATATCGACAAATAGGAAAAACAAATAACATTTTAAAACACTAAGAGCCCGTAAGAACACAGTAATATCATATAAATAAAAGCAGCAGTTAAAAATGGCCAAAGGATAAAAGTGAGTTTTAAGAAATGATTTAAAACGGGCGTCCGTATAGCTCAACGCGTTGAGCGGGCGACCCATGTACAGGGCTGGTCCCCGACGCAGCTGGCCCGGGTTCGATTCCCGCTCGCGGCCCTTTGCTGCATGTCTTCCCCTGACTCTTCTCCCATTTCCTGTCTCTCTCTCACTGCACCTATCCAATAAAAGCCGATAAAAAGGCCAAAAAAATAACTTAAAAAAAAAAAAAAAAAAAAAAGAAATGATTTAAAAGAAGACACTGAGCTCCTCAGGCAGGGTGTTCCAGAGCTTGAGGGCCTGAACTGGAAAGGCTCGGTCACCTTTAGAGACCAAATGGGACTTAGGAACCTTCAGAAGGGTCCTGCCGGTAGATCTCAGGCTGTGTTCAGGCTAATGGGGAATTAATAGTTCCTGGATGTAGGGAGGAGCCATTCAAAGCTTTAAAAACAAGCAGTAAAATCTTAAAATCAATTCTAAAACTCACAGGTAGCCAGTGAAGGGCAGCAAGGACTGGTGCAATGTGGTCATAAACGTTAGTACATGTCAAAAGCCTGGCAACAGCAATTTGAATTGCCTGCAGTCTATGAGTGTTCCGCTTACTGATACCGGAGTAAAGTGCATTGCAATAGTAGAATCTAGAAGAGATAAACACACGAATGACTGTTTTAACAAAATAGAAGAAAAAGGAAAAGTTGGACTTTAGTCAGTTTTCTCATTTGAGCAAAACAGGATTGAACCACCTTGGTCACCTGTGGATGAAGAGAGAGATGTGAATCAAAAATGACCCCTAGGTTGCAGGCCTCTACACTAACAGACTAGAAGACAGATTATTGACACTGCTGGTGTTGGGGCATTCAGTTGAGTCATTCAGCTGCAAAAAATCATTAAACATCTAGTTTTTGACTGTGATCAGGCAAAACAGAACATGCGAAACATTACAACTGCCAGGTTTAAGTGGTAGATATAGTTGGGTATCGTCAGCATAACGGTGAAATCTGTTTTATTGACAGTGAAGTTCGCTTTAACTCTGGTCTTTTTAAACCTGGCTATTGTCTGTGTAGATTCTCAGTCATCCAGGTCATGCCTCTTGGGTGGAGGTGAACCATCTTCAAGAACCTACAAAAGAAGTCCAGTTGATTTCTACTGAAGCTCCTACGATTGTGGCCATTGTTACTGAGCACTCTTCCTCTACTACTTCTTCTACTTCTGCCTTCTTATGCATTTAAACAGACAAATCAGCAGTTTTTTTTCTCTGCACGGCAACGACAAAAGCTGTAATTCAAAATTCAAAACCGCTCTTACTCACAGTGTTTCGGTTTGTGTCATTACGCCCACACGTTAAAGTCAGAGAGGCAGTTTATAGACAGTGTATGACTCTCCCAAAGCTCCACTACTGTTTACAATACGAGCATCCCGCAAGGCATCAAGGTTGACACTAAATGAGATGATGACTAACATCGAAAAATCAAACAGAAACATCAAAGCGGAGACTGAAAGAAAGAAAGAAAGAAAGAAAGTAGGCTGCATTTGTAAATGTTGGACGTAGGTTGGAAGCTGAGTGGGAGAGTTGAGGCCTCTTCATGGCTGGCTGGCAGCGCTCGACAGGGCAGAGAAGTCTTAATCAGATCCCAGAGCAGATGTCTGCTTTGGGCTACGACTGATAACAAATTCGGCAAACCTCGTGTGTGTGTGTGGATCTACAGTAAATGGCTGATGGGATGTGGATGACGGATCAGGACCTTACATTATGGTTGACCAGCTCAGAAAGCGGAGGGCAGATCTCGGGGGTAGATGTCTGTCTGGATGAAGGGTGTGTGTTCAAGCAGAGTGTGTGTTTGGGTTGAAAGTGTGTGTTCAGGCTATGAGTGTGTCTTTTCCTGCAGTAACTCACCCAGGTGGTCATGCCTCTAGAAGAAAACCTGGCGATGTTGTCTTCAAAGTCGATGCCTCCGACTCCAATCACGTCCATCTGGTCTGCCGGGTTGTTCAGGGTCCTACGAGAGATAATTTATTTTACAAAACTTAACAAGACAGTTCACAGCTCCACTTCAGCATTAAAACAAGGAAACACAACAATAAAGTCTTCCTTTGTCATCCTCTTCTTGTAGTGGCCTGATGCTGCAATTAGTCGGCATAATTGATTACATTTACGCCAATATCTTAACTTCTTAATAACCCTCTTCAATTCACGATAAAAAGTGCTTGTCTTCTTTATCACAACGGCTGCAGCATGATGTTTACAGTTGAGTGCACTCAACGCAACAGTTCCACAAACTGGTAGCTGTCACAGACTTTAATTTTGTACAGCGCAAAAGTTTCTGAAGACCCAAAGCTTCAAAACATCTAAATAATCACAAAAACAAAAGGTGGTTTGTAAACTAAGCAAAGTTTAGCACTAGCACAATGCCAGAGTACCCACTGAGTAAACACAGGCACTAAAGTGTGGATCTTGTTTAAAAGGAAACTCAAGACCTAGCCTTTTAGTCAGGATTTTGATTGATATATTACTCCTCTTAGAAATAATTTTATTTATTGATTTCCCCGTTTATGTACATATTTTAGTCTATTTAATGTATGGTTTATTACTTAATTTTTATCATTTCTTATTCTGCTTTATGTATTTTTTCTATCTGTATTTTAGTAATAGGCATTTTCATTTATTTTATTTTAGTTATTAACCTAGCATAATTTGTCTTATTTTATTTAATTTCATCCCATCTGGTATTTCCTCATTGCATGTGTTCTAAAGAAGTCTAGTTATGAATGACAGTTGTCTGCTGTCACATGCTGTTTGAACATAACATTTAATGTATAACGGGTCCAAATATCATTCACCGGCCTGTCTCTATTACCAATAACTGGCCACAGTATCGGCCCTGAGAAAAGCCATATCGGTTGATTTCTACAGCAAAATGAGGCAAATGTAAATTTGGACAATAAGTGACAAACATTATAATTGTGTATTGTTGCGTTCAAGTGAAACAATATGCTCTTTTCCACCAAAAGGTATCAGTAAATGTGAAACCAGGGGAGCTAAACTAGAAAATAAAAGTCCTTTTTGCTCAGTATTGTTTGTGTACAGGAAAACTACATAGACAGAAGTTAGATACAGTTGTGATGAAAGGCAAACAGTGGAAATGTCCTCTGTGAACCTTTTGCACAGCGGCTTCAAACAGCTGCAGTATAATGCCATTTCTGTTCCCTACTTTAACTGTAAGAGTAGCGCATGTGGAATGGACATTTATTTACCCAAATACTGCTAATAAGAGCCGCCCTGAAATACAGTTCAGACCAAAGCAGACCACAAATTCAACTTCTCAATTATTAAAGAAATAATATGTGTGCCTTCATCTCAAAAAAAAAGATGCACTTCAACTGTTCAAATGTCTTCAAAAAAAAAAAAAACAAGGCTCAGGTTCACTGCAGTAGCACACTTGTTGTATATCATTCTACCATTTCCTGAAACAGCACTGACAAAATGGTCACTTTTAGGATTATATGTTCTATTTAAAGTCCTTTTCAGAAGCATGAATTATTTGGAGGCTGCAGAGATAAACTCACCCATATAGAGGTCCATCGTTGCCGATAGCAGAAACCATGATAACTCTGTTGGCAGTCAGCTCCCAAACCTGCCAGTTTAATGGAAAAAGGGAAAAATGTATGAGTTTGATGTGGAGGAAATATGAAATCTTCCCAATAGGATCCTGAATAGAGCTTTAAATGAGACCAGTGTCTGAAGTAGGGATGGACATCATTTTAACGGTATTACTACTTTTACCGACACTGCTTGTTGATCCGGTACTTTAACGCAGCGATTCCCAACCACTGGGCTGCACAGAAAGAATAAAAAATGATGAAAATTTTATTTCTGGAGGAATCTGCAGGGGTTTTATTCCAAAAAACGACTTGATCACCTTCCCGTCACTTCTGTCTGTGCTTATTTCCTGCACTTGACTCGGTCAGTTTTCATGCCATTAAATGACGCCGTAAATTTAATCCCTGTCAAAATTAATAAAAAACAAATGTCTTTGGAGAGCTTCTTTGAAAAGAGGAAGAGACTCGATGCTGAGACAGAAGACAAAGTAATTATTTACCAATGAAAAGTAATTTTATTTGTCTCGGACACTTTTTGAAAAATCATTTTTAAAAAAAGCAATTATTATTTGTCATGTATGCGATGATGGGCTCGTATAAAATGCTTTAATGGTATTCTAATCTGTGCTTTTTGATTGTTTTTGTTTGTTTCTTTTGTTTTTTAAAGAGAATAAACTAAATAAATTAACAAAATAATGGAGATTACTCTATTTTCTCATATGTACTATACAAGAATTTAAAAGTACATTGACAGTAAGGTTGTGTTGATGGGAATTATCAGATCACTGTGGACAGTGTCGCAGGTTTTACTCAATATTATTAAACACTATGCAGTGCATTTCAGTAAAACTGTCAAACACTATATCAGAATTAAAAGCTCCACCTTGAGCAGATACTAAGTAAATGTCAGAACATTGTGCTGATAAAACCTCTTTCTCCAGACTCAACTTTAATTGTCATTTTATGTATATGAATGAAACTACAGTAGACATAAAGCTAAGGCAAACAATAAATAAAACCTATGTACAATATAACAGTGTTTATGAGCTACAACAGTTCACCAGATGTAAATAACATTAACAGTGTCTGTGTTGCAGCATCAAGGCATGATGCTTCTCCCTTCATTTCTGCGTATAAAAAGAATAATTATAATAATAATAATAAAGGTTTAGTGAAGAAAACAAAGTGCTTCTTCTACTACTAATATTCAGTCAGAAAAACAATGAACATGAAGTCAGACAGTTTTTCTGCAGCCCTCACGTCACTAAATAATACTCTATTAGGTCACAAGAGTCTTTCCTCAGCTGCTCTTTTCACACATTTACATATTTTAATGCTCATCCAGATTCATGTCACCAAATACATGATTCACAGCACGCAGCTGAAAGCCTTCGGGGTGAGAATTTGTAACAGGAGACTTTTAAACATTCAGCATTTCCAGCAGCAGATGGCATGTTGTTGAACTCCATTAGAAGGCAGGAAACACTTTAAAGAGCAGCGTTTGAGCGTTTCAGTGCACGTGTTCTGAGTCAGGTTTGACCCGTTTGCACTGACAGCTGACCTGCCTGCTTTCCGGCTCATTGACATATTGTGAAAAGGGTGTAAGGTAAAGGATAAAAGGCCGATTCGAGAGCTAGTTTTATGTTTAGACAAGCATCAAAACATCTGCCCGAGCTGGTTATTTATCAGGAGTGTCTGTGTTTCTGGATTAAACCCGGAGACATGTGCATTACCTTATCAACGAAGGGGTGATCCATGAAGTCGGGACCCCCGATGCTGAGATTCAGAACGTCGATCTTCTTCAGGATGGCGTAGTTGAAAGCATCCAGGAACCACGAGGTGTAGGAAACCTATGGGAGACGAGACAAACAAACCTCAAAATCAAAAAAAGTTGGAACTGATTCGAGAAAGATCAGCTGAAGAGGAGGATTGTTTTCTTTAACTGCAGCACATCGAGAGCATTTTTGTACCTGGTTGTTGGTGAAAACCCTGAAGATGTGCAGCTCTGAGTCGGGGGCGAAGCCTTGACACTCCCTCATGCTGGCGATCACTCCAGCTACAAACGTACCATGACCCAGACCTGAAAAAAAGCCGATAAGAAACAGCTGATCATCACATACACACTGGGAATGTAGACCTACAATTCTACAGTTTCATTTAGCAGACGTTTTTATCCAAATGGCGTACATCTGAAAGTAGATACAACACGAGCAAGGATCTAGTCAGGAGAAAACAACCTGGATAAGAGCCATAAAACAAGTTCAAGTGTGATAATAGGACCCTGGTGCTTACAGGTAGTGAGGGAGGTTTATCTATTTGTTTATTTATTTATTTTTGCTTTTTGCAGTCTATCAAGTGCAAAGGTGTTCAGAGAAGAGCTGGGTTTTTAGTCTTTTCTTAACCCTTTAGCCCTATAATACTCATTTCCACTCATTTCCTCCCTCTCCCCACACGGCACTCAGTCATTACCGCAATGCATGTAATAGCACCAGAAAGCCCCGTTTCACAGCTTTCAGGGGCAGTTTGAATGATTAAAATTGCACGAAGTAGCGAGGAGTTACAGTAATTTGAAATATACATGCGCCGCGGTGTCACCAGTGATCCCTGTGGTTTTAAAAGGGTTAAAGACGGAAAGGAAGTAGAATTAAATAGAAATACACAGCACATAACATCTCCCTACTTAAAGATATCACCATCAGTCATAAACAACATGGTTAGAGAGATATCTTTATCATGAGGTGATAGGATGTATTTTCCAGTTTGGAGAATGCATGTTGGTGTAAAAAAGAAAAATAAAACACACCCAAAGACAAACAGCTGTGAAAAGATTGTAAACTGTTCTGTTCGTCTATGTAACAGAATCTTTAATGCTTTCTACCAGAGGAACAAATATAAAGAAATTTTTGCACATAATTGTTTGTTGTGGAAATGAATCATCCATTTAAAAATGTGAATTCCGTTTCACTTTATCTTTTTGAATTCTTGGGCTTATATTATGTGATATAACTGGTTTGCATATTTAAATAGCCGTTTAACACCAAATATTTACAATAATCTCAGCTTGGCCAATGAAAAATATGTCCATTTTTTAAAAAAAACTTATATCTTAGTCATACTTTGAGAACCGTTTTGAAATTCCAAAAACTCTGTTCTAGTTGGATTAGTACATCTAGCAATATTTTTGATTTTGTGGTCCAACTTCTTTTAAAATTCACTGAAAATAACTTTATTTTAATTTTTGTGTTTTTAATAAAAAGTATTCAATGTGTTTGGTTTTGCATTATTACAACATGCAGCTACACATAGTTCAGAAAAATAGTTGACTTCTGCATTATCACTTTTTTGCTAATATGAGCTCAAAGACAAGACTTTTCATGACAGCTTTGATTTTTTTGTTCATATTTCAATTCACCCATAATCAGAGATTTACTGTCCAACACTGCAGTTATTAACAGTAAATTAGTGACATGATGAGAAATAAAAGTGAGAATTTCAGGCCTCTAGCGTTAATATTTCCCAAGATATTGTCATTTAAACACCCTCAATTTTCAATGTACGAACAAATGTGCTGAAAGTGGGTTGAGGGCAATTTTAAAAACTTTATCTCAGAAAGTATATGACAGATCAACCTGAAATGTCACAGATACGACTTTAAATATCTATAACTTATGCTGAAAAAGTTTCAAGCAAATCAGAGATGGTTGAGCAGGACAACGCCCTGTCGAAACTTCAGTAATAGGACAAAAAAACGCAGCTCTCAGAGAGTTAACATAAGTTTGCCCTCCTCACCATCATCCAGTGTCTTCTCATTAGTCCAGTTGGTTCTTTCCTTGACGTTCTTAAAATGTGGATGTTTCTCACTCAGGCCGGTATCAAACACTGCCACCTTCACACCAGAACCTGCACACACAAGAAGAGGATCGGTTTCATATCATAAAGTCCCTTACATTTGTCAGAGCAGAGATGGGATGATGAGTTTCCTACCAGTGTGTCCCATCTGCCAGAGCACATCGGCCTGCAGGATCTGGGCGACGTGGCGAGGGATGGCTCTCAGCAGGCGCCGGCTGGAGTGGCGACCGGTGGCGTGCCAGAAACCGGAGCCGAGCGACAGGCTGGTTCTTCTGAAAGGACGGGACGACTGCCACGACTGCCACTTCTGGGTCCCGCGGGTGGCGTTGCAGGGTGCAGCTGGTTCGGGTGCTACAGAGACAGAACACCAAAAAAAAATCTTGCATATATTATTACTGATAAATCTGTCTTTCAGTTTGCTGAGCCCCTCCAGCTACAATCTCCACAATCTTCTCATTAAGCTAATCCGTCACTTGAGCTCATTTCTTTACGTCCGTCTTTCTTCTGTCTACTAGCTGCGATGTGAAGCCGATCATAGCAGACTAATTTAAGCCAATCACTTGGACGGACCAAATTATCACCGGGTCATTAGCAAGCGTGAGCAGAAGCCTGCAGGCCTTCGGAATGGCTTTAAAGTAGAAACCAAGCTCAGAGGTGACTCTTATCTTTCCTTCTAATGAATTACTGGACTAGAAAGCTGATTCTGCAGCCTCGTGCAACACGAACACATTCAGATATTCCAATCTGTAACAAGTTCCTGTCTAATCTAGAGAAATCTGCACTTTCTAAACACCAACCACTTCAGTCAATGACACTTTTTAATACATGTAGTCTCCCATCAATTCGAAAACTTCAGTCTCTTAGATCATGGACTGTATTCTAACAGTTCATTGTTAGTCCTGGAAAACTGCTGCTTAGTTCTAATGTGTACCACCACTCTCTAATGCATCTCAGTTAATCATCTAGCTATGCATCTGGTTACTTACTGAGCTAAACATGAAGCGTTTCCACTGTATTATTTCCACCGGCTTCCTCAGAAGACAAAGGTTTACTTTAAAAACCCTGAACTTATCCTTTAAGGTTGCTAGGTGACGGTACCAATGGTATAACTATAGTCTTTTTCCTTTGAAGTCCTTCTCCGGTCATTGATATAACCTCTAAAAACTTAAAACTGTACATCAAAGTTACATTTTTAGAATTTTTTCCATTAATACCTTTCTACTCAAATCTCTGCCTCTCTCTCGCAACATATAAAACCCTTAAGGTCCAAATCTATGCTGTAATTTTAAGGTGTAAATGCTCATCCATGATGCTAATCTGTGGCTGCCTTCTGACTTAGCCGCTAGCCGTTAGCGTAGCCTTAGCCACTGTGAGAAAAGCTAATTTCCTGGTTTGCGGTAACGGCTTGTGTTTCTTTTTTTTGTAGTCTCAGCTTGAGAGATATTTCTGAGACCACAAAGTGACGACAGACAGAGAGAAGAGGTTGCATCAGACCTGAAATAGCGCATTTAATTTATATATAATCGGTCAATAAAACTACAGATAATTTTGAAAATTGTCAAATATCAGAAACGATAATTGGCCAGGCAAATAATCGGTACATCTCTAACCCATAACAACAAAATTTGGAAACTAGAGTGAAATTTGCTCATCAAAACGGGTTAAATAATGGTGTATGAAGTCATATTCATGACATATGGTCTCCACACTGATACTGCATGTGTAGATGCACACTGAAGTCTTTCATCCAGTGCCAGGTTCAGGGTGTTCCCCTTCCTCACCAGGCTGACTCACCTACTCCCTCCCACAGTTAGCAAACACAGAGCTGTCCTCTGTCCTCCCATCCCTCCCCCCTAGCACCACAAACCCTCACCCCGGCCTGCATCAACACCCCCAAAAGTTGGCCTGAACTCCACGTTAAGATATACAATCCTCTTGTACACCACAATCACAGTGGGGGAAGCAGACAAAGAGACATTCTGTGAGCTGCACAGTCTCTTCTGTATCTTCTATATTTCTTGCACAGAAGTGCCAACAACCGGGGAACACTGCGATCCTTATTCCTACACAATAACAAGCGCATTGTGTCGGGACTTACAGGGAATGTATTTGAGTGAGCGGAACACTTTGCGCTGCGGCGTCACCCTCTTGATGTAGGGGTGGTCCTCTAAGGTCAGCAGGCTGCTGGGTGAAGCTTGGCGGATGTGGACCAGCTCGAAGTCGCTGGGGAAGTCGGAGGCCGGGTTTTCTCTGGGAACGATGTGCCATTCCAGGGCGCCGCCGCTGGCGCTCCGCAAGGCGCTGCTGATGTACAGGCTGCGAGCTTTGGCCGAGAAATACCCTGTAAATGCTACGATATACTCTGGAAACACAGAAAGGGGACAATGCTTTAAAATAAGGGCAAATAAACAATGACTGTGTCCAAAATCCTCCACCCATTCCCTCCTCCCTATTTAGGGACGACTATATAGTAAACTATTTATGGAGCTCCTTGGCAAAAGTGAAATTTTCTGACACTATTTGAGTTTCAACGCTATTAATTACATCACTGCAGTAGCTCAAATGAAATGTATCAAATCAATACTGGCTACTGTAGTGAAACAATCTGTATTTTTGTGAAAAATTTATATTATACTGAGTGTATTTTCTTAGACGAAAAAATGAAAAATTACTTTTTTTTTCCTTGTTTGTGTTGTGATACATCACTTTGCTTCCATTAAACATATTCACAAATGATTATTTAAATTTTTTAACATATTTTTCTCACGCCTGTTATTTGACAAGCTACACATATAGAAAAGATATATTCGACAGAAAATATACGTGACACTATAAAATACTACGAAAGATGTCTTTCCACCATAAACAAATATGTCTTAACACTATAAAATGCATCTTAATACTATAAAATATGTCTTTAACTACAAAAAAGTGTCTTAATACTATAAAATACATCCTAGTGCTACAAAATGTCTTTATACTATAAAATAATCAATCTTCACACTATAAAATCTGTCTTAACACTATAAAATATGTCTTTACATTACATAAAATATGTCTACACTATATAAAATATGTCTTTACACTAGAAAATACATCTTTACACTTAGAATAAATATCTAAACACTATAAAGTATCTCTTTACACTAGAAAATACATCTTTACACTAGAAATTACGTCTTAACATTATAAAATAGCGTCAACAGTTTAAAATACGTCTTCACACTTTAAAAAATACACTAGGTACACTATAAAACTGGTCTTAACACCATAAAATAACATCTTTACACTATAAAAATATGTCCTAACACTATAAAATACATCTTAACATTATAAAAGATGTCTCAACCTGATAAAATATGGCTTTACACTACAAAATACACCTCTACATTTTTAAAAAAGTACATCTCAACACTATAAAATACATCTTTGCAATAGAAGAAAATACATCTCAAAACTATAACATACATCTTAACACTATAAAATAAATCTAAACATTACAAAATACATCTTTGCACTTTAAAAAACATGTCTTAATACTGTAAAATATGTCATAGCGGTAAATAGATATCTATGAAAATGCCACCAATCCTCGGTTTTGTCTCTTGTCCGTCTGCCTTTCACGTTCGACACAATGCATGATGGGACGTATTGCTGACACAACCTATGTGTATTCAGGTGAGCAACCTTTAACTGAGCCACAGTCCATTTAAAGTTCATACTGCAGCCTGAACAACACACAAGCAAAAGAAAGTCCAAAAACATATTAAAAAACAAAACTTCTGCTGCAATCAGTAAAACATTACACTGTGAGAAATCACTGGCAGAGAAAACCTTGTCAGTTATTATGAACGAAGTGGAATCAGGTGTTTGACAGCAGATTACTGATTAAAAGAAACAACAACAACAGAGCCATCTTTTTGGTTTCCAAACTGGACAAATAAGTCAGGTTTGTAATTTGTGTTGTATTAATACGAGCCTACAGGGCATGAATGTCAAGTAGTGCAGAATGACAATACCTGTACAGGAAGTGTCAGATTCTCAACTCTTTTAATAACTTCACAGCTGCTATGATTTAATGCAACTGAGTGTATTTTATGATACGTTCATATGCTCATATTGTAAGTCCTGCACATAAAAGTAAAATCTAATTTCTGATATTGAACCAATTTTCTGCTGTCTGTGCTCATGTTGTTCTGCACTGGCGCCTCTATATTTGTAGATATAGAGAAAAACTGGGAAATTTTGCCAATTACAGACTCCCTAACTGCAAACAGTTTCTCTGGGTTTCTTTTTTTTCTTTTTTTTTTTTTTTTAAGGTTTTGCAGAAAAAACATCATGAAACCATTGGGTACAAGGACAATATCAATATAACTGATCAGTAATGGTAGCAAAGTTGAGTCAACTAATCCCTCATAAGAATGCTTTTCAAATTCAGACTCTCCCTTCATTGTTGAGCTTTACCACAGATACAAACAAAAAATACAATTCTTTGTGAATTAATTTCACTAATTTATTATTAGAAACGCCACTGACACAACTGTATTTGAAGCATTTCAACTATTAAAGCTCAACAATACCTGAGAAATAAATTAAATGTAGTTAAAATCAAAGAAAGAGGCGTCTTTAAATTTTGAAAACTAGTATTCACGCCGTGGTCACATTCTTTAAATACTTGTTTGAGACTCCAGTTAGTGTGCTTAATCCATTTAATGCCACACTAAAAATATTAATATAGTTTCATGTGAGCAGCAGGTTAGCTTAGCTTAGCATAAAGACTGGAAATAGGTCAGCAGCTAGCACGACTGTGTCCAAAGGTTAAAAAACAAAACACCTGACAGCACAGTTCAATCTCGCTAACTAGGTTGCTCTGAACACGTGTAAACATGGGACTGTATAGACAATAAATGATAATAGCAGTGTTACAGGTGTGCGTTCACTTCCCAAACAGTGATATAGATCTTCTAATCTACCTCTCGACAAGCAATAAAAAATAGATCATTTCTTTTAAGTAGGGCATACCTACTTGAAATTCCCCGGCTTCAAAATCTCTCATAATCCACAAATACCAATAATCAAAAACCAACAGGTACTGAATCTTAAGAATGATTTAGTTCATTTTTTTTGTTTTAAAGCATTAGAAACAAATCACTGAGTCACATCATTGCATTGTGTGTCGAGTTTGTTCGTTATGAATAATACGTTTACTATAGTTTATTCAGAAACAGCAAAAGTAAAAATCTGTCAAGTGCAGAACTGTGGCTCAGATGCGTTTTTAATGGATTCTGGATACACCAATGATATCCGTTAGTAAGATAATTTCTATTTATATGCAAATCTTTAAAAAGCACCATCTGTGACTGCCAACTACAAGATAGAAATATAAACACATAATTATCATTATACAGCGACATATTAGATTTTAATGGGTCATTTTCTGTGTGTTTGTGTTCAATAAAAAATTTTGTTTCATGAATTATTGGAGCAAAACAGGGTCGATGGATTATATGAATGGCTGCTTATCAGATTTAATATTTAGCAATTAATATTTAGTTTAATTTCAATATTAAGTAATACAGCATTTTTGAGAATATTTGTGTTAGAATTTTGATAACCAATTTACACTAAAATAAATAAAATTTGAAACTGTACAACTTCCTGTTTCAATTTGTAGCTACCACTCTGGGAAGTCCTAATCCCAGAATTAACGGATTGGTTTCACATCAGAGGTAAAAGCCAATCAACACTGAAGGATAAATGTTAAAAACTTCTATTTCAATTTAACATCTGTAAAACATAAATAAAAAAGGGTATTTCCAATTTCAAAGGCAAATTTGGATAACGGGAAGGCGTTGGTGGCGGATGTTGATGAGAAAATCAATTTTCATTAAAACAAATCGACATTAAGTACAAACTCGAATTAATCGATTATATATATATATATATATATATATATATATATATATATATATATATATATATATATATACATATATATATATATATATATCGGTTGATACCTAAAGAAAAATGATATACGATAATTTCCATACTGCAAGTTATCAATAATTAGCCTTTTATGATATTATACTTGCTATAAAATAAATAAATTATTGGACACTTTTAAATACTTTTTTTTTTTACATTACACTCGCTATAGGTTTGACTTTAACCAAAACCTTTTATATACAAATTTTTCCAAAAAACATATTTTTTTATTTACTTTGTATGTTTTTATAAACAAATCAGAAATTTTGGATTTATAAAATTAAGAAATTTCTGTTTGACATTTTTAAATTCTATATTTCCACAGCTAAACAGATTTTTTAAAATGATATACTCGCTATAGATTTGACTTTAAATCAAACTTACTACATAAAAAAAGCTTTTATACTATACTTCCACAGCTACAAACATACATGTATCAGACGCCCCTAAAAAAAATGAGGTACAAGTAATTTTTATAGCACATAATGTGTATAATTAGGGTTTTTTTGACATTACGCTCGCTGTAGGTTTGACTTTAACCAAACTTTCTACGAAAAAAGCCTTTAATTTCGTAGCTTTTTCAGGCTTCCCTTGAAAACGAGGTCACTGTATCTCAACGGGACCGACCTGGCTAAATAAAAGCTAAATTTAAAAAAAAATTAAAATTTTATCAAGAAATCTAAGGTTTCTATGTTTTAAAATTGAGAAAATTGAGAAATTCCTGTCGTATCACAGGAGATGTTTTATTTCCACAGCTGTAAACATATCCACCAGTATGACCAGCTTCTTACCGTGTTCCACCACCTTGGAGGAGAACTCCAGTTTGAGGGTCAAGTGGGAGCAGTTGGAGCCAGACGGCGAGGGGAGGGGCTCCGTGTTAGAGCTGGATTTGGCTCCGCCCTCTGGCTCCGTCCCCACCAATGGCAGGAAGCCTAACAGCAGCACCATAAGCATGGACGCCCACGCAGAAAACAGGAGCATCTTGAGTTGTGTTTCAGTGCGAGCCATCAGTTCGACCCTCGAGGTCCCTTTTGAAACCAGCTGGTTCAGGGTCAGCACAGCGTTTCAGGTCCACAGCTCCAAAAATGAGTCCATACTGCAAACGGCCTGAGCAGCTAGATTAATTTCTTTCTGCGTTTCCGCTCCATGGTGGTCGTCCAGGGCGGCGGCGGTTCAGCAGCACTGCCAGGGTAGGAACAAAGCCACCATGATGGTGACTAGAAGAGGAAGGCGATGTTCAGGAGCGGCAAATGTTGGGAGCAGTGATGGAGAAAGATGCCGGTGTCACTCTACACTTCCTCTGCAATCCCTTCTGTTTTTATCTGTGAGGAAAAACAAGCAAAACGAATCGTCAGAATGAAGCTCGTTGACACTCAAATAGAGCTACAAGACCGATAATACAATATATAACAAGCAGAAAGCACTCAGGAGGAACAACTTCAACCAGTGCTGAACAATTTTGAAACTTGCTATTACACCCAAAGACATTAAATCCATCAGTCCAGATTAATTCAGAACTGATTCGGCGAACACACACTCTGAAATATGGAATTAAGAGTCCATTAGTTTCACAGCTGTGGCTGCAAAACAATCTGCGTCGGATGGCAGAAATCCAAGAACCAGAATAGAACAGAGCGATACTGTTCTGAGGCCAGAACACACAAAAACTATATTAAGTTGCAATTATATCCTATCATGGTGGTCTGATAGGTTAGACTTTATATAATACATGAATAAATCTTTTAGTGTTAGCTCTAAATATATGTCTGGGGGAGGAAATTCTATAAATGAATGATGAATTTTTAATATCATAGTCAATAAAACCCATAAAATGCAGAAATATATTAAGTGTTTTGCTAACAGTTGCCACAAATTTCAAATACAAGAAGGTACAGCTGGTTGGCTGCATTCAACTGAACTGAAGTCTGTTTAATTTTCATTTTGTAAAAGGATAACAGCATTATTTTTTCAATTTAAAATTGATTTAAGAAAAATAACCACTAGACCCTGACCAGTATATCTATCGGCCAGTATAAACTTATGAGATGTACTGATATTGGTGTATATTTTGTGAGACAAAATAAACTTTATTGATATCTCAATAAAGAACTGATGGGATTCAGAAACACCCCCACAATTTAATCAATTGTTCCTTGTATCATTTTGTACAGATAAGTCCCGATAGTAGTGGGATCGCAATTTTTTTTTTTTTTTTTAAATATCCTTTATTAGTCCCACAAGGGGGAATTTGCAGTTTTCGCATATCCCAATTGGGATTAGAGTGCAGAGTCAGCCGTGGAGCAGGAAGGATTTAGGGTCTTGTTCAATCATGTGATCGTCAGCAGGCAGCTGACGTAATGTTCACTGGTTGTCATAGTTATAGTGACACTAAAAATCTTTAACAAATCCGTGGATCCAGGCTATAAGATGCATCACTGCCAAAATCTAATCACTTGGTTCTTGTGTCATTTCTGATCTTCCCTGAAAATCTCATCCAAATCCGTTAGTCCGTTTTTGAGTAATGTTGCTAACAGACAGACAAACAGACAAACGTACGCCAATCATCACATCACTCCACCACATTCCTCGGCAGAACCAATCAGACTCTATTCTCCACCTTGTTCCAGGCCCCACAATATCTGATTTATGAGCACAACTTCTATTTATTTGTAACGCTAAACTGGCATTTGCAAGAGATTTTTGGGAATTAAATGCTGTTGAAACACCTTAAACATGAAAGCTTCACCATACCTTCTACTAGAGATGGATAGGAGGGCTACCTGAAAGAGGTGGCCTCAGACAGCATTCAAAGAAAAAAAACAAGGACATGGTTCTATTTCACCTCTTTTAATAAAAACAGGGCGGACATTATTACTGCTGAAATCACGATAAGCTCCAGGGCTTGTGACTGTTCACCTCCGCTGACAGTCAGGAGTAACAGAATCAATAAAGTAGCTAAATATATATTGTCTGAGGCCACTTCATCATCCTCCTGTAGAAGAGGCATGATCCTATTATTAAATTTAACATATACCAGGTTGTGCTCCTATATATATATATATATATATATATATATATATATATATATATATATATATATATATATATATATATATATATATATATATATATATATATATATATATATAAATAAAACAGTGAGGACACCTGTAGCATTTCACTGTCTCCAGGTTCAGTGGAAATGAATAATTCATGCAAGAACAAGGTGAATGCACATAAAAATACAGGCAATAAACACTTATAGCTGTGCTTTATTGCACTGCAATTTCTTTTTGCACATCTGCAAACACATATGCAATGCAGATATGAAGATATCTGCTCTGACATGTCAGCCGGGTTTAATCTACTCAGTTGCTCTTTGGCCTCAAGTTGGTTGGCATGATTTCAAAGTCAAAGTGTTTTTCAAATCTGCTGCTAACTGACAAAGAAAAAAAAACAAAACAAAGGGGTTTATTTTTCTAACTCTATACCCCACCTATGCTTAGGAAAACAGCATTACATAGGCTTTTGTTTCCATTTCAGTCCCGTCCTGCAGAGAACAGTGTTTCCTCTGCTGTGTCAGGAGGGAAGGAAGGGTTGTACGCTGTGGTCGTAGCCAGTCCTTCCTCATTTAGCCACTCATGAAGACTATGGGCTGCCCTCGGGGAGCTGCCTCGTAGCTAGATAGAGCCCGTACATCGAGATAAAACTTTATCTCACCTGCATGGATGACATGCTTGGCTGAGTTACACATGAGCATCAACAACAGACTTGGCGAGGCAGGTAACTCAACATATAGCTGACACTCTGTAAGCCGCTTTAAAACTACAAAGCCTCATTAGAAACAGTGTTAAGCTGCAATCAATCCAATCGTACACCTGGCTACCGGGAAGAGAAGCAACATATGCATGCTGCAGATTCACAGAAACAGCCAAACGGACCTGAAACCCCATGATGCACGACTCCCAGCACCCTCGGCCTCCTCTGGGACTGCATCAAAAGAGGAATTCTGGGCAGGTACGGGATCATTTCCTTCTGGCCTGAGGCTTGGACAACCCAGTAATGAAATACACATCAACAGACATGCAGCTAGCAACAACACACACACTAATTTGCCACACTGAGCTTTGTGTGGAGGGTCTAAACCAGGTTACACAAGACGCAACACCTTAGCCAGAGGGACACAGTTATACCAAGATGTGTCATTTTACCATTCAAAGTGTCTATTTTTTAAACATTTAAGCACCAACTCCCCTCATCTGGAGGACTTCAGCCATCGATAAGACACCACGTCTTGTCCAACTCCATTACTCTGAAGCGCATGTAGCAGAGTATGTATCATGGCTGAGGAGACAGTGGTACGGAGTCAAGCAGTGTCCTCAAGCTGCTAAGTAGTTTGTGGGATACGTTGCTAGACACAATCACCTCATCGTGTTCCCTTTTCAATTTAAGATATATCAATAAAGGAATCTTCTACAGCCTAAAAAACAGCATCAGTCAGACAAAATACAACAATTATCCAGGATCTAATCTCCGCCTTGTTGCTAGCCACACAATGCCTGAATTATGGGTATAACTTAAATTTATTCCCGACACTAAACTGGTCACATCTGTGACAGTTTTGCTTTCAATTTTTGGGGGAAATAAAAGCTGTGGAAGCACCAGCAAAACTCAAACATACCTTCTCCTAACAAATGGATGGCAAGAGGTACCTGAAGCAGGAAAAAAAAAAAAAAAAAAAAAAAACTTAGACAAGGTTCTATGTCACATCTTTTAATTTAAAAAAAAAAAAAGGGGAAAAAAAGGCCAGAGCAGGTTGCACAACATGACCACCCTTCCTGCAGACCCTTTAACAGATTAGCTTAGCAGGACACAGTGATATCAAGATGTAAAAGTGTCTATTTCTGAACATTTTAAGCACCAACTCAGCCCCATTTGGAGGATTTATCCTATGGATAAGCCCCTTAGTCTGTCCAACTCCATTATTCTGAATACTGTGCAGCACATGTAGCAGAGTACATGTCCTCACAGTACGTTGCTAAGTAGTTTGTGGGATACGTTACAAGACACAATCACCTCATGGTGTTACTTTTTTAATATAAGGTGTATCAATAAAGGAATTTTTTACAACCTAAAAAAACAATATCAGCCACAAAACATCCAATAATTATCTCCACCTTTCTCCAGGCCACACAATACCTGAATTATGGGCATAATTTAGATTTATTCCCAACACTAAATTGGCATCTGTGACAGTTTTGCACTCAGATTTTTTTTTGGGGGGGAATAAATACTGTTTGTTAAAAATACTAACTTTTAACAAATTCCTGGATCCAGACTTTAATCTGCATCACTGACAAAATCTAATCACTTGGTCCTTGGGTCATTTCTGACCTTCCCTAAAAATTTCATCCAAATCCATCAGTCTGTTTTTGAGTGATGTTGCGAACAGACAACCAGACAAACGTACGCCGATATTCACATAACTCCACCACATTCCTCGGCAGAACCAATCAGGCTCTACTGTCCACCTTGTTCCAGGCAACACAAGACCTGAATCATGGGTGTAACTTTCATTTATTCCCAACACTAAAAAGGCAGCTGTGAAAGTTTTGCTCTCAAATGTTTTTTGGGAAAAGCTGTGGAAAATGCCAGGAAAACTCGATCATACTTTCTACAACAAAGGGCAAGAAGAGGTACCTGAAGTAGCAGCTTCATACAGCTTTAAAAAAAAAATAGAGGCTAGGTTCCATTTCACCTCTTATTAAAAAAAAAAGGGCCAGAGCTGGTTACACAACATGACCAGCTTAGCTTAGAGAGACACACTAAGATGCGTCATTTCACTGACCATTAAAAGCATCTATTTTTTTTTGAACATTTAAGCACCGACTCGGCCTCATCTGGAGGATTTATGCCATCGATGAGGCTTCACATAACCCATTTAATGACTGCCGTGTGCCTTGGACCAGCTGCTGTCTGACTGCTGAGCTTTACCGCTGCACGTGTGCAACATGTTCCAGAGGGGAGTGTGCCGCTAAGCAGTCAGCAGCACACGCATGTGGAGCGACAAATCTATTTTACCCAGGCAGGCACGGGCCCATTGTCAGACTGTCACTAAAATCAAACACTCCCTTCACTGGATGAAAACATGTCAAATGCCCCAACTATTATTGTAGAAGTGTTTATCAGCTCCCTGACAGTAAAAGGTGCTAGTTGGCTGGATTGCTATGTAGAAAGAAGCAAAAACAAACAAGAGTAGATTTAAACGACTCAGTAGTCTGTAAACAAGTCTCAACAACATGCTGTAGTTGTGGTGATGACACATGGAGATTTATCAGAGCACTTCAAGTTTAGTTGAACCCTCTGAACCCCAAGGTTTAAAAGTGCATGTTGACTTTTTATTTTAAAAATAAACAAATAAAACAGCTAAATTACACTATTTATCAGAGGCAGAACCTTTAAAACCACAAAAGAGCCATCAGATTTTAATTATTCCTACAATTCATGAGCAAATTGTGTGTAATGTGCCATTAAAACCTAACTTAAAGCTTGGAATCGCGATAACACATGAATATCCATCATTTAAAAATTCTGTAAAAATAAAGCCTCCGCATGAACATGATTCTGTAATAAACTGAAAATTCTTCACTCCTCAGTGCAACTATAAAGTTTTTACTGACTCAGTTGCAACCAACGAGCATTTGACAAAAAATTCAGGAACTTTTCAGCTTAACTAGTCTGAACTACAGGCTGTGACTACAAAGAACTTGGGAAAAAAATGCACACAATGATTCCATTTTCAAATTTTACATAATAACTAATCAAACAAATTTTATTTCTTCCTCCTTTTTTCCTCCTTTTTATCATTTATGAAGTAGAAACTTTTTTATACTGCAAAAAAGCAGTTTTTGAGTTCGCTCTGTTTCAGATATGGTTGTGTAGTTTCCATAGAGGTGCAGGACTTTATATTGTAGTGAAAAATGAGCCCACAGTGAGTAACAATGTTCAGAAACTTACTATGACTATCAACTACAGCTCAACACGGATCATAGTAATGTTAACAGGCATATTTGTTTAGCATATTAGGACGCCTTTTAAGTAAGCAATAAAAAAAATTACACTCATCGTGTGACAATATTCAAATTTGCACAAGAAATGCCAATTTAGTGAAAAATCGCAGCCAACATATGAAGCTCTACAGCTGTCTTCACGTTACTCATAATATGCATAAACTTGGAGAGATCCCAAGTGCTGGGAGTGATCTGTTTCACTCTGACTAAAATGCGGTAAATGTGGCTTTTTCAAGAACAAGGACGTCAGTATATTATCCCGGTGGTATATTACTAAAATTATAAACCCAAAGCAAGCTTCCTGTGTTGTTCTGAAAACACTGAAGCCCACTGAAGCACGTATCAGCAACACATTAGGCGTATATTCATCAGAGGTTACACTAAACCCCCCGTACTTATTTTCATTGTATGTGTGTGGTCACATTCTCCCCCCTCTGCTCAGTCTTAATGATACACCAGACAAATACTTCAGATATGGATCCACACAAGTGCAGACGCTGTAATTAAAAGCCCCTAGCTGGTCTAGGCCTGGCAGGAGGGGGATCAATCACTGGTTCCGGCTTGGGGCAGGATCTCCGCCTCAAAGAGATGACAATGCAGCACTAAAGTACTACTGGTTTAGACACAGGGCTGTAAAAATAGTCCCACTGGTTAGGGCTGGGCTGTAAAAGACAGGCTGGGACCACTTGTGTCAACATGACACCCAGCCACAAAAATGACATCAAACCTCCGGGAAAAGATTAGTAGGTAGAAAGAACCCCCACCCCAATCAGAGGGGATCCACAGCAGGGTTATCAATCAGCAAAATGTGGCATAACTCAGGGAAAATGCGAAAATGAGAGGTAGAATACTAGGGGTTAGGGCTGCACGACATTGTTTCAGCATTGATACCGCCATGTGCGCATGTGGAATAGTCACATTTAACTTTTTTTGCTGCTTAATACAAAAAGAAAACTGTCATCTGAATACAAAAAGATTTTACAGAGTTTGTAGACATGCAAGATCCACATGTGCGAAGCAAAATGAGCAGGTAATAGGAGACGAACACTGAGAAAAAAGATTTGGTTGCACAAAGAAAGCAATATATGGAAAAATTTTAGCTACAGAATGGATTATGTTGACCAAAATACAGATACTCTGTCCGCAGGGTCGTGCAATTGTTCGAGACTAATTTGTTCATCGCTCAAAAAACCACCGCAAAGCTCTGGTTTGGCAACAGCAAAGCCAGATCTAAAGCAAAAACGTATGTTAAACCATATGCAAAAGGTTGAAAACAGCTTCTTTTAAAATGCTTTTTAAATTTTTGATGTCCTCAAAAACACCTCTGATCACTCAAGAACAATTAATTCCTTCCAAATAGAGTAATTTAAGTCATCTGGCAAAAATTCCTGTATTTTTTTCATGTCACAACAAAACAAAATATCACATTATCCACAATATCATGCAGCCCTAACACTATATAAGCCACAAAAATGACATCAAACCTCCAGGCAAAGATTAGCAGCTCCTCAATCAGATGCAGGCTTGTCAATCAGTGAAATGTGCTTTAAATCAGAGGGGAAACACTGAACAGATGTAGGTGAACTAGGGGGAAATAAATGCCTACCTTGTCTCACATAAGGGTGCAGGACTCACAACAAGACCAAATGCTTCCCTGATTAAAACAGACTTGCTTTTGTGCTAAGTGGAGATCACTCCTTTAGCAAACCAAAAACACTGCAAAACACACACATCTGGATGCCTACAGTTTACATAAGAGAGTGCATGAAAGCTGTATTGTTTGCCAGATTAAAACCCATAAAGCACAACTGCGTTAAATAAGAGTTTAACCATTTCCACTGCGACATATTATTTACTCAAAACACTACACTTTGTGGCTAAAAACGACAGCTAACTAGTTAAACAAGCTAAAAAAAAAACAAAACAAAGCTATGACTTTATCAGCATAAACACAGCAAGCATTAGCAGATGCTACGCTGGAAGCTAAACACAACCGAAGATAATGATTTAAAAGGCAGTGATAACGTTTTAAAGCAGGTAGAAGTCCTAAAGGGAATCTAAAAAAGAGTTTTGTATCGAAGGAGGCGTGCTAATGGGTTTTCCACAGCCGTTACAGTTATCACATGTACATCGTTAGCCCTGCTAGCTCGGTTGTATTTCCCGGTGGCTGCTGCGGAAGGTTTTTCTGTGGTAGAAACAAATACTCACCACTGCCGGTATTCACGTTAAAATGTCAGTTTGACTCGTTTAATCCCCGGTATTCGGTGTGTCGGTGGCTCCTCGGCGGCTACTTGGACGTCGCTCGAACAAAAGCTAGCAGCAAAACTCACTGAACGCTACAGCCGCAGACCACTGACGTCTGGTTTCCACGGGGCGCCAGGTTTTTATCGGGTTATCCTCCACAAAATAACACCTCTATAGATTAGAAATGACAAATAAACCGCCAGTATGCTCACACTGTCGGCGCTACATATCACCCACGCAATCTCACACTTTCCCCTCTCCTTTTGCGTGATTTTAGTGTGCGGCTTTTTACCAAACCTGGCAACCCAGCGGGCCTCCAGCTCCCACTCCAGTGCAGCCCTCATGTCGTGCTGCGTTTCTGCCAGCAGGTGGCGCTTGCTCACCGTCAAAAAACAGCAAAATAGTACAAAAAGGTTTAAAATATGTTATGTTTCTGCATAAATATGATTTAAAACATCATAAGATTTTCACAAGAATCGTAAAAGTAGATAAAACAACATCCACCCTGCAAGAAGGAACGCTATCGCAGGTCCTTCATCCCATCTGCTATAAGACTTTACAACATCAGCATCACTGGCTGATGTTAACATAACCTGGACTCATATCATTACCACTCCAAACCATAAAATTTGCACAGACATTATTGCACTGCTACATCTTTGCACTTTTAAATTTTATTTTTTTTAAGCCACTTTATACTACATTGTCTTACAGTGTGTCAATACTGTACTATTTCATCCTCATCTCTCACCCCTTTATATATTGTAAATATTATTACTACTGTTCTATTATTATTTTATTCATATCACTATGTCTATTGCTACATAAGCTGCTGTAACAATGTGAATTTCCCCTGGTGTGGGGAGAAATAAAGGACTTATCTTATCTTATCTTATCTTATCTTATCTTATCTTATCTTATCTTATCTTATCTTATCTTATCTTATCTTATCTTATCTTATCTTATCTTATCTTATCTTATCTTATCTTATCTTAATAATCAGAATCTGTTTAATTGCCAAGTGGGTTTTCATATATAAGAGATATTGTTATTTCGACGGCAAATAAATCTTTTTTAAAAGGGATTAAAGTTTTTTTAAAGCAAATGTTACAAGCCAATTGAGCAAGCAAAAATGAGATTTGCAATGTTATTTAAGTGAGGCAGCTGCATAGATTTTTCTGTATTTCTGCATAAATATGATCTAAAATATCATCAGATTTTCACACAAGTCCAAAATGTAAACAAAAACAATTAAAATAAACAAAAAAGATGAAAATATTATACACTGCCATGTGTTTTTGAGGAAAATGTTTTCAATATTATAAAAGAATCAGAAGCTGTTTAATTGCCAAGTGGGTTTTCACAACCAAGAGATTTTGGTATTTTGATGACAAAAAAAATTCACTTAAAGACGGATTAAAGATTTTTCAGAAAGCAAATGTTACAAGACAATTAAACAAGTGAAAATGAGATTTGATATGTTTTTTTTAAGTGAGGCAAGTGCACAGAATTTTCCATATTTCTGCATAAATATGACTAAAACATCATCAGACTTTTGCACAAACCCTAAAAGTAGATGAAGACAATTAAAATAAACAAGTGAGACAAAAATATTTTATTCCCGTTATGCATTTATTGTGAAAAATGATTTAATATAACATAAGAATCAGAATTTTAATGCCCACGTAATGTTTTATAATGTGTAATTGCATTAATTAAGTTGAGAAGATTTTTAATTTCTGGGAATTTGACTGCAAAACAGTGACAGGTAAAAAAAAAATAGGGAAGGAGCAAAGATTTTTCTAAATGAATAATAAAAACAACAAATAACATCTACTTTCTTGTTCAAGTGAGACAACTGTACTGAATGAATCCTGCAGATTTTTCTACATTTATGCATAAATATGATCTAAAACATCATCAGAGTTTTACTCAAGTCCTAAATGTAAATATAGACAATTTAATTAAAGAAATGAGAGAAAAATATTACACTTAATCATGTATTTTTTAGGAAAATTATTTAATATTACATAAGAATCAGAAGCAGTTTTATTTTAACCTACAATGGGAAAATAATAGTGTTAGAATTACAGAAGCCCTAAAAGTAAATAAAGGGAACCCAAACACGCAAACGACACAAAAATATTATACCTGGTAAGTTGTTTATTAAGGAACATTATTCGATAAAATACATCTGTGGGAAGCAAAAGAAGAATGAAGCAACTTAAATAGGTTGTAAATATAGTTTTTGACTTCATAATTAGATTTGTTTGACATCTTTCCAAGGGTTCACAAACATTCAAGCATTTGCATAAAAAACAGAGGAAGTAGCTGCATTAAACATCACTGGAATAAATCTTATTTCACATAATATAATGTCAAATACAGCTCAATTTATGATTGCAGTCACCACCAGGCTGTATTCTGGATTGTGGCTCAGATGCTCTCCAACTGTGATGACATTTAAATTAATCTTCTGCTGTTTACGTCGGTTTAGTTTAAATTAAAAGAGAATCTGAGAACAGTCGGTTTCTTTTCATTATTATTCAACCTGCTCCCATCCGCTGTGATTAATCTCGTCAGCTTTGGTTCCTCGGGAGATTTGAACAATTACAGGCTGTCAGTTAACTCTGCAGCGTATAGATGAGATCTTAATGGGCTGAAAACATTACGTGATTATTTTGTTCGCAGTGTTTATGCTTAAAGTCATTTTTTGCTACAGAAATGACTGTTTGCATTCAGCAATGAGGAAAAATAGTAGAAAAGTGTATCAGAAAGCTCTTTGATAAAGCAATACAAACTACAAATGACATTATAACTTATTATTACTGCCCACCTGACAAATTTACACCCAACATTTGCTCTCCTTTTAGCTCTGTTTTGGTCTCCACCCTCTCCAAATGTACCGATTATTAGTAACTGTGGACACCGATAACTGATAAAACTAAAAATCTTGAGTAATTTAGAGTAAAAGAAACTAAAAAGGGTTTTGATGTCTGAAGTCCTAAAAGTAAATAAAGACAGCTAAATTACAGAAACACGACAAAAATATTATTCTGTCATGTATTTTTGAGGAAATTATTTAATATTACATAAGAATACTTTGTTGTAAATATAATTTTTAATTCATAATTTGATTTGTTAGACGTGTTTCTTCACCTTGTCGCTTCCAGCTGTTTAGGACTATTTCCTCTGAGTTTTATTAAATTACCCACAGCATCAAACCACATCCTGATTACTTTAGTTACTATTTAGTTAATTTTTATTATAAACTACAAACTACATGTCTTGCATCAATGTCAAAAAGATCACGTGTGGGTTCGTCTGAAGGAAACTGAGGAATTTCAATGTAAAAGCCTGAAATTCTACATATTTGATGTCTGAACGGGGCTTTATAGTCTTGTTGAGGACTTGTGATTTCTTGGATCTACTTAATCAACAAACCAGCTTCTATTCCAAACACTGACAAGTGCTTAAAGTCTACATCTGTTCTTTAATAAAACCCTTAAAATCCTCATGTCTGTGTATCAAAATTACGTATTTAGAAGTTTTTTTCCATTAAAATACTCCATTCCTGCCTTAAATGTCTTGAATGTAACTCTGTCATTGGTACTTTTAGGTGCAAACAGTCAGCCATTGTGTTTTTGCCTTATTTCTAATATATTATGTCATTTAAAACACCAAAATGACAACATATGGACATGTAAATGAGGTTAAAAATTGGATTTTCACCTTTAAATCCAAAGTTCAGAGTCAGAATCTCAGGTTCGAGTGCTTTATTGGCACAAACAACTCACCGTTTAAAAAAAAAAAAAACACATTAAAAAAAGTTAATGGTAGAGGAATCAAAGTGTTATCATTCATTTCTTTCGACACACAATAACACAAGACAACTGTTTTCAGGTAACAGTGTTGAGTTGGCTACTTCATTTAGGAACGACAGCATTTTATATAAAATCACACAGATATATAAAAACACAAAACACTTTTACAAATGTGCTGACATTCTGTGGAAAACAAACTGATTTTTGGTTATTTATTCATCGAACGTGTGCCGACTAACGCAGCTCCTTCCGAAAAAGATCAAACTGCTATGCTCTGGACAAAAATCAATGAACTAACTACCGCATGTTGCAGAAAGTACGAGATCCTTCACCCAAAGTCTGTCTTTTGAGACGACTACAGCTGATGTCTCAGTAAAGAACACTAACGTTGTTTTAAAATGCACTCTTTAAAGCCTGCAGATTGTGCATTTGATAGGGAAAAAAAGACACATTTTGGGCAGACAGAGTGAAAACCTCACTTTACGTTACAATTTACTCCCAGGAGGTGAGATATCAGTACAGATAACAGCAGTAGGACAAAGAAAAATGACCAACAACAAACGGAAAAAGTCACATTAGAAAGGTGACAAAGCGAAAAGTGAAGGCCAAAATACAAAAAAAGAAAGAAAGAAAAAAGAACAACTGAGGTCAGCTGACATGGCTCGATTAGGCTTCCAGTACACGTTAGAAAGTTCACAAACAAACACTTTTTAACTTCTGGGTCAGATCACAGCAAAAATACTGAAAAAAAAGAGAGAAAGAGCACAATGTACCATGTGATTGACTCTGGGAGGGACAAAATACATGAAAAACACAGTGGACGGGTTTAACAAACAACAAAATTCAATTAAACTGTACATGAAGTGCTTTGTCAGACAGGAAAATAGCAAAAAAAAAAAGAAATAATCCTCATCTGTAGTTCTGAATCTTTAAGATCTGCACTACTTTTCGGAATATTGGATTTTGTTTAGTTTTTTTGGCCACTTGAGGATAATTATCTGTGATATTACTAACAATTCCTTGTGTAGTCTCTTTTTTATTATTATTAATGCTCTGAAATGTGCACTAATCACATTACAACTGGAACACAATTCAGATTTAAAGTATCAGACTTGAAACAATGCATAACAAGAGTGTGTTAAACTGTCTTTGCTATTAACACTGCAGATCTAATCAACTAGTTCTTTCTCTAACAAAGCTGCAACGATGAATCAATTAGCTGTTTGCTATTAATCTGCAATTATTTTGGTAATAAATTTAAGTTTTAGTAATCTTTTGGGGGAAAAAAGTCTAGATTCTCCGATTACAGCTTTTAAATTTCAATACTTTGTGGTTTCTTTCCTCACCTGACAGTAAAAAAAAAAGACATTTTGAGTATGTTATTTAACAATTTTCACCATTTTCTGACATTTAAAGACAATAAACTGATGAATTACTTCAAAAAATTAACAAAGAAATGGAATGACTGGAAATGTTTAGTTGCAGCTCTTTTCTTAATTGAGGCTGTGGAATTTCTTCTGAATTAAGTGCACTTAAAAAGGTAAAAAAGAAAATCATCTTTTGCATAAGACTGTGGAGCTGCATGTGCTCAGAATGTTGTACAATCATATAAAGCGTATTAATCTGCTTCGACTCTTAATAGCTGCTATGCTAATTCAGTGGCTTCCTTCATTCTGAAATGTTTAGAAGTGTAGGTCGGATCAAACACAAAGTTACAGCACTTCAGAAAGACTGGAAGCTAAAGAAACCTCAGAGTCCTCTAATCTGTCAGTTAATCTGTGATCCACCAGCTTTGACGTCGTGGATGTTGGATTTTCACTTCATTTTCTAACCCAAATTAATGCTAGCTAGCTAGTAAAATTTGCCATTTTACCCAAGCCAGATGTTACATTTACCTTCACGTTATTTTGCCAGTCAACCGATGGGTAATGCTGGTGGGAATGCTAAATGCTAACACCGCTAATGAAGGATTCTTTTATGAGTGTTTCAGATATTAGTGGAAAAGAGGCAAACTGAGAAACACGGCAAGACTTATGGATTGGTTGCACCAGCTTTTAGCACATTTAGATGCAAAAATATGAGTTTTACTGACTACTTTCAAACTAAAAACATACTGAACTGGGTTGCAAAGCTAAAATGTCTTAGCTAGGCTGCTTGGAAAGTAACTTTAGCATCCTAACCTTTGTAGTAACTTCCAAAAATAAGACTACAACAACAATGGATATGTTAAAATCAGTTGTTGATGTTGGTCATTTTAATTATATGTGCATACATAAAGAACTTATTGTTTAGTAGTGTTGAAGCTGTTTTTAAAAAGTGGGAAAGACCTGATTGTGCTAACCCTGCTAATGCTACTGGACCACTTTACTGTAATTTGCATGTTTGTGAAATGTCATTTAAAATCTTTCAAGTTTTCATAAGTTTTAACAGCATTTTGTTCAGCCACATGTCGACTACTACCTCTAAATTACCTCTTTAGTGTAAACTGGTCACTTCATTAGCAAGTTAAATGTACATATTTACTAATAGCTAATCTCTGAGTAAGACCTAGCCTGAATCATACAAAATGTTTTGAGATCTTTCAGATTAGTGGGGGAAAAATGCCTAAAATGCACACTAAACTGCTTATTTCACTGGACTATCTCTATTTGCATCTATAGATTTCAAATAGAAAAAATATTTAGAGGTTGTTTTTTCAAAATGGCTTTTTATGTTCTTACATACACCAAATTTTCCTCTTTTTTTTGCAATTCACATACATTCTAAAGGTTTGCACAGAGTGGCTTGTTCATATATCGTTCACGGTCTGATTTATGGAGCATTTTATGCCTGAAAACATAATGAAAATTTATTTCTCATGCCTGTCTACAGTATTTTCTGATTTATAGACTTATAAAAAGGGTGATCCAAAGTCCCTGTGTTTAAATATGAAGCAAGAACTTTCAACTTCATCGTTTGGACTTCTGTTTTGGAAATTAATGCAGATTAGTGTATTTTCATTCAGATGATGCATCATTTGCATATTTAAACATACCATTTTAGAAAACCTGCACCAGAAAAAAAAAATTGACCTAATTTAGGTCAACAACTGGGGAAGTTTCAGGGTGATATGAGTTTTTATTTTTATGTTTTTCCCCTCTATCCGGAATAAATTTGACAATTTAGATTGCTACAAATTTGAATTTACAAAGAGCTGATGCAACCACTGACTGTAACTAAGATATCTGAGAACATGTGCCACTGTTACAAACAATAAAACTGACGGGTCATAAATCATTATAAAGAAAAATGAAGAGGACTCACAGCTGGTCCTTTATAAGAAAGTAAAATGACTAGGAATGGGGTCGTGTGGCCTATTATTGTCTAATAAAACACACTTAAGTTTAAACAGCTTCACAGTCTGTTTTAGAACTGTTGTAGAATACTGACAGAGAAATATTGGCAAGATCAGATAAGCTTAGAATCGACTAAAACAAAACAAAAACAAAACGCCTTCATTTTGGCCTTCCAAGGTGTGATTATGTTGCAGTGTGATATGATTACCCACATCTTAAGATAAGGTCTGTACAATTAGTACAACAATAAATTCACAGCAATTTTTCAGACAAATCAGAAACGAGGCGAGAGGGGAGTTTGGTTCCCCCATCCTCGAAAGAATCTCCTCCTTCTTAGAAACGTCAGTATCCAGAACTCTGTTCAACAGATCTTGTGGAAGGTCATTATCCAGTGACCGTTTGAATGGAGACGAATCATCAACAATAATAAATAAATACGTAGCAACACAGGGATTGAAAGAACACGAGGGAAGAAAGGAGTGGAAGGAACCATCCTGCTGAACAGCAAAGGAGTGGATGGAGATGATGCAGCTCAATGCTTTACTGGTTTGTTTGCTGCCATGCGAGTGCATTGTCTTTTTCGACTTCTTTTACAGTCTTCATGGCAGCAGCTGCGGTTACATTTTCGACTTCTGCAGCCGTGAATCCAGTCATTGTCTTTGTTTTTAAAGCAATAAGCCACTTTTTGGCCTCTAACACTGACAGCATCTTAGAGTGGTGGAAGTCTTTGTAAGGACTCAGTCATCGTCGCGCTGCTTCCTTCATAAACTGCACGGTCCGCTACAGTTCCGGTCCAAGTTTCAGCCGTTGTACTGCTGCTGATAGCGACGGTTCAGCTCGCGAAGCTCCTTCTCGCGCACCCGCCGGGCCTTGTTGGACTTGGTGGAGCGGCTGGAGCGGGTGGACTGGGCCGACTTGGTGCTGTGGCAGCGCGAGGACGCCCGCTTCAGCAGGTTCTGGGAGATGCAGCGCTGGAGGTTCTTCATGGACGAGGAGGCCGCCATGCTGACGATCCAGGGGTGCTTGAGGGCCTGGCCGGCCGTCAGACGCTCGCTGGGGTCCACCGTGAGGATTCGCTCCACAAAGTCTTTGGCCAGGTTGGACACGCTGGGCCACGGCTGCAGAGAGGGGAGGCATCGGAGAATTTTAGTGTAAATCATGGAAAGTATATTTATAGCATCCCAATAATCTGTATATTATCGCCATATTAGTGGTGGGATGCGATTTAAAAAATAATCAAATTAATCAAAGGCTTTGTAACTAATCGCATTGTGTCAAATAACAATATTTGAAACAAATAGCAAAGTTTTTCAATTAAAATAAATGTTGGTTGACGACCGAATCGACGAATAGAAATATATGTGAACTTAACAAAATGCTTGTTTCTTTTATATTTATCTGCATTTTTCATCTGTCTACTACATTCACAGATTACTGCAACCTTAAAGTGCAATTAAAGCGATTATATTCAACATTATAAGACCTTTTGTAAACTCAAGCACTTTTAATGTCTTGAAAAGTGCTCTATTGTGGACTGGCTACACCGTTTGCCGGTACAAGGACCGTCGTAGCTAACGTTTGGTGTGTCGCCCCGGAGCTCATTTGCATAAAGTAGTTTCATTTATGCAAATACGACGCAGGGCGCGGAGGGTCCGACGCATAATGAAACTTTCGTTAAACGTCTAAACTAGCTGTCGAACTAAAAGAGAAGAAGAAAAAAAGTTGATTCATGTTAATTATTAGTTTTATAAAAATTGATTTTCACCTAATTTTCTAACCCAAATTAATACTAGCTAGTAAAATTTGCCATTTCACCCAAGCCAGATGTTACATTTACCTTCAAGTTATTCTGCCAATCAACCAATGGGTAATACTGATGGAAGCTGCTAAATGCTAACACGGCTAACGAGGGATTTTTTTTTTTTATGAGAGAGTTGCAGATGTTAGTGGAAAAGAGGCTAGTTTAGAAACACGGCAAGACTTATGGATTGGTTGCACCAGTTTTTTGTAAATTTAGAACCAAATATGTGAGTTTTAGTGACTAGTTTCAAACTAAAAACTTACTAAACTGGGTTGCAAAGTTAAAGCAATAATGGGTTGATTCATACTATTTGTTTCATAAAAATGGATTTTTACCCCAGTTTCTAACCTAAATGAATGCTAGCTAGTAAGATTTGCCATTCTATCCAAGCCAGACATTGTATTATATGTCTGTATATGGTGGAAACTGTTAAATGGTAACACCGTTAATGACAGATTTTTTTTTTAATGATAAAAACAGTGTTGCAGATGTTAGTGGAAAACAGGCTAGCTGAGAAACATGGCAGAACTTGAGGATTCGTTGCATCAGCTTTTTGTAAATTTAGAACCAAATATGTGAGTTTCAGTGACTAGTTTCAAACTAAAAACTTGCCAAACTGGGTTGCAAGCTAAAACGTAACTGTAGCACAATAACCTGTGCAGTAACTTCCAAAAATAAGTCTAAAGGAGCAATTTTAGTGTATATACTTGATACAGTCAGTTAGCATTTTATTAGTTGTTAGCTACTGTTTGAAAATTAACCCTTTGGAGTCTCTAGGCGTTTTTTCTGCTCCTGCCACACTTCTACTCACTGTGGATTTCATTTTACACCATAATATAAAGTCCTGCACCTCTGTGGAAACAGCACAACCATAAACAGAAACAGAGAGAACTCTATTCCTGTTTCAGTTTAGCAAAGTTACAATGCCATAAATCAGAAAAGGAAAAAAGTGAATTATTTGCGTAACAAAAATTGGAAAAAACTGGAGTCTACATGTACAACATTTTTCCAAGCCTACGGTCGTTACCAATACTGGGAATAAACAGTGGCTCTACATACTATACTTTCAATCTTAATTTGTTTCCGTATTTGCCTCCTGTCTGAACACAGCCTGTTGAAGTACAGTTCAACTGAAAAGTCCCTGAATTTTTGTTGTGTGTGTGTTGGTCGCAGCTGAGCCACTGATGGCTTTGTGGTTGTGCCAACGACAGCAGAATTTTTAGGTTTTTACAGAATCTGGATGCTGCGAATGGTTTATGTTTTGTGAAATTTTAAATTAAATATACTGAACAAAGTTTCCCTTCAGATATGTTTCAATTTACTGAACCCTAAAACCTTTTAGCAGGTTTGAAAAGCATGTTTGCCAAAATTATATCATTTATCAGAGCAAGAAGTTGAATCTTCAGATTTTAACTTTCCAATAGTCCTAATGGAACTAATCATGCATTACTTTCAGTTTCAAGCAAAAAAACAACTCAAAACCAACAACAAAGCTGTGACATTTCATCGAAATCACACTTTTCTTCATGTCTCTTGCACAAAGAAGACTGTGTAAAAAACTTAAAATTCTGCACTCTGCGGCGTCCTTAAGAAGCATTAACTGACTCAGCTATGACTAACAATCATGTGACAAAATTCTGGTACTCACTGACTAAACTACAGGCTGTGAAAAAGTATTTGCCCCCCCTTTTTCACAGCACTGAACAAGTCTGGAAACTAATGAAAAAGCAGGAAACTATCTATAACATGAAGAGTACCATTTTTTCCAGCATTAGTACGACCTGTGGATGCATGAAAAATGTTGCAAATGCTGTTTCCTGGTTGTTCCCTATTTTTTTTAACAGAAATAATGTAAAAAATATAACATTTTTTTTCTTTTTTCATGATTTAAGGCATTATAATTGTGTCAAACTGCAAAAAACCTAATTTGAAGCTCCCCCCACTTCTAAACATGGTTGCACTGTTTCCATAGATGGGCAGGACTTTATATTGAATTGAGCTGAAAAATGAGTAAAAATTTGCAAATAACTGTTAGACTTTTTGTACAATTTCTCACTTCAATTTAAGTACATGAAAAGCTTATGTGAATTTTACTAAATATAGCTTTGCAACATCTAATAGGAGCCAAAGAATATTTGTGTTGAATATAAAAACATTGCAGTTTAATAGAAAAAGCCTGCTAATAAAGTTTTTTTAAGTTAACAAGGCTGCGTTATTTTATTGTCATGTAAATAAGCTGCTGTAGGTCCGCCAGAAAAAGCATCAAATACAATTCTGAAATGCTCTTTTTGCACAGTTTTGTCCACCGAACACAAGATGGCAGCAGAAGCATGCAGCTCAGAAGCAGCTGTACCAGCAATAACAGTAATGAGGTGTGAACGGACAAGAAGTTTGGTCATTTTATCGTGTTAAGCTTTCGGCTTATTTGACTCGGTGGGGGTCTTTCTGATCTTTTGATATGGTCACGATCAACAATGGCTGCGGTTTCTGGACCTGATTTGCCACGGCTTGATTCTTTCCAAACATTTTGCTTGAACAGAATGTCATGTTCCCAAAAGATGTAAAACAAAATGTCCTTTGAAGCAAATGTTGTGGGTAACCGCTGAGGCATGGACTCTATTTGGGCAGAGTGGCTGGTAGCGAGTCCAACGTTACCCCCACAAATGAAGCAGGAATTAGGGAAATCAATGCTGCATGCTGTTCTACACACACAGTTTGTACATGATGTCCTGCTTGGCAACCAGCGGTGTTTTCAGCTCCGACCAGCCCCAGCTAATTCTCCACAGAGCAGGTAAATCACCAGTGTTGGCTAAAGATACACGATGCGTATATAACCCTCCGACATACATTTCTCCCCCACCTACAACAATGTCAGGGCTGTGATTACTTCACAGACCGCAGCTGTAAATGTGAACGTTATTTATCACAGCTGTAAAGACTGATGTCCCCGAGGGGAGAGCATTCAGGCCTGCTCTGCCACGACTCCTCCAATCAGGACGGGGTTTTATTGTAACTAACATCGATGAGCCCATATGACAATAGAACTCAACAATCCCCACTTAACGAAATTTAGAAACTCCCTTCAAGCTTCAGCAGCCCCGCTAACCTCAACTGAGCTGCTTTCTTTCAAAGTTGCAGAGTGTTTAGTACAAATTTCCCTCTCCAGCCACTTGAGATTTGGGCTTTACACTTGTATGGAACGTGCCAAGAAATGGCAATGCAGCAATAAATGCGAGCAGGAAAAAGACTGCAAGCTAGCAAACATAGATGTACACGACGCTCGAGTGTTTAAAACAGAAATGAGGTTTTAAGAATGAACACAATGCATTTCTGTGAGTAAAACACTGCATGTAATTATAAATTATTTATAAGGAAACTCACCATAGCTCCTCTACAGCACCCATAATCAATATTGTTCCAATAGCAATGGGTGTAATGACTATGTGTGAGGAGATTTACTCACATAGTGCTGTTTTTAGCACAGTATACTACAGTAAAAAAAGGTAAAACCTGAAAATCAAGGTGCAAGGATCCCAGAAAAATACATTAAACAACAATGAAATACTGCATTGTGAATAATGGCAAATATCTATAACATAATCAGACTTCGAGCTGATTTAAATACAGTAATATGGTGTGTTGTTACGATCATGCACTGTACAAGAACAAAGTACTATTTGTAAAAAATACAGATGTCTGATGCAGACTTTATTTATAGATTTGGCCTGCTTTGTTTTGATTTGTTTACAGTCAAGATGTAAATCAATACTTTTGTCTGTGATGTTAGTAGTTTATATCTGTAATTTACCAAAACAAGTAAAATTTGTATTGAAAAAAGTTACGACAATTATCTGGATCACAACAATATTTTTGGCTAATATAAATATAGTAATAAACGAAAATGGTGTAATCTTATGGCCAAATATTATGAAAGAAATACCTAACATTTTTTAAAGGTTTTCGGATGTGATTTAACTGACAAATATTTACAGTATTGGTCTGTTTTTCCACAGGTAACTTGAAAATTAAAGCTGTTTTTTTCTGTGATTCTACCTTTTATTATCTGTAATTTTACAAAGAAAAGAAAGTCTGTAAAATAACAGTAAATTTCTTGACAAAAATGGACTTGAAAACACAGCAGAGCATTTAGAAAAGCCAGATATTCCATTTAATTACAAATGAATGTGGCATTATATCTGCTGAATTTGCAATGGTTATTGAACTGTTGATGCAAATATTAACCAACTACAAGCTAAACATCCTTCATCACAATCGCTTTATCTTACATGTCACATTTAAAACATTGCCAAAAACATACTGTTTGCAGAAACCAGATTCTGTATAAAACTAAAAATTCTGCATTCCTCTGTGCAACCAAGAGGCCATTAATGACTCAGCCGCGACCAACGGTGGTGTGACAAAAAAAATCAGGGACTTTCCAGCTCAACTGCAGGCTGTGCTTTCACAGACCAGATAGTAAAAGGTGGACACAAATCAAAAATGTAAGTAGATAAGTATGTGTAGTATGTAGAACCACTACTTTTTTAGTGTCTGCATCACCTGGGGGAACTTAGAAAAATGTTGTACATGATAATTCAGGTTTGTTTTCTTGTTTTTAACAATTTATGGCATCATAACTGTGTCACATTGGACAGAAGACATTTTTTTAGTTCTCTGTACTTCTGGCCATGGTCGTGTTGTTTCCTTAGAGATGTACGACTTCATACTGTAATGAAAAATGAGCCCACAGTGAGTAAAAATGTAATAGAAAGAAGAAAAACGACCAGAAACTGCTCGGGGTTCAGAGGGTAAAGGACATTTTTGGGCTTTACTCTGTGCTCAGAATAAAGAAAGTTCTGTTGTGGCTCTCATCAGGTATCGCATGTTTTTCAAACTTGCTGTCTTTATGTCAAACTGAAGCCAGCAAACTCCACTCAGCACCCACTGCATCATCCTGAAGAGGCAGCGTAGTCAATTCCAATGAAAATATAATTCCAAGGACAACTCTCTGGACATGCAGCATATTCATCCGGCAGCTCTGCTTCAATATTTGCAGACTTCAGATAAAATACTGGCTCCCTGTGAGTCAATTCAATTATTCACTCTGTCAGATCTGACCTTACCTTACCTGTTAAGACAGAGAACTTAAAATGAGGACAAATCCCCAGAAAATGCAGATGAGTCAACTGCATTAGATAGTACAAAACTACTCAGCTATTATTTGCGCTGGAGTGGCTGAAAGCGTGGCAAACATTAACCGAGGGAATCTTTGAAAAGCTCAACGGCAACATTAGCATCCCACGCTAGGAAATCAACTAATGGACTGCTCAGCATAGAAAGAGCATAAATTACTGTTTGCACACTTGGAGGGAGAGCAAACAAATGAGAGAGAGCACGGCAGGGTAAAAGGTAAAAGACGAGAAGAACAGTGTCAGGTAGGGATAGACTGAATATCAAATCAAAAATCAAAAATTATCGGACTGGCTGATTATCAGGTCAAATATTTGGTATTTTTTTTCCCAATTATTGGCATTGTTCTGTTAATTAGCAGATTATTGCTAAATTAAGTGTTCCACTTCAGGTCTGATGCAACCTCCTCTCTCTGTCTGTCATCACTCTGTGGTCTTAGAAATGTCACTTAAGCAGCAAAAACTGAACAAGAAACACAAACCAGTTAGCTTCTCTCACAGTGGCTAAGGCTATGCTAACGGCTAGCGACTAAGATTGAAAGCAGTCACAGATTAGAGTCTCAGAGTATTTGTAAAAAAAAAAAATAAAGATTTCTGATGTGGACTTTAATAATTTAATTATACATTTAGTCTGTATTTAAAACTTTTTGTATTTTTTATAGTCAAGATGTAAATCGATACTTTTGTCTGTGATTTTATTAGTTAATATCTGTAATATACTAAAACAAGTAAAATTTGTATTGAAAAAAAGTTTCAAAAAATTTTCACCATTCTCAATCACAAATTTTATTTAATTTTTTTTCGAATAACGGCAATTATCTGTATCGTAATATTTTTAGCTAATTTAAATACAATAATAAACAAAAATGGTGCAATTTTATGTTGAAATGTCAAAAAAAAAAAACAACAAAAAACTAATGAACATTTTTAAAGGTTTTTTGATGTGAGATAACTGATAAATATTTACAGTTGGAGTCTGTTTTTCTAAAGGTAACAAACCAAGAAATTAGCTTCTCTCCCAGAGGCTAAGGCTACGCTAACGGCTAGCGGTTAAGTTAGAAGGCAGCCACCGATTAACCTGAAACACAGTCTGGAAAACAATAATTATTAATGCTTTAAGATCTGGATCTTAGTGGGCAATAGAAGTGATAGAACAGTGAAATATTAAGAAAATAGGCACGTAACTACAGGACACAAACTGATCAATCTCAATGGATCCCATCTAAACAGAGGAGAATGTCCTAATTTACTCACTCCTATTTACATTCTACATATTCAGCTGTATTCACCCTTATTAATGGAGAAGCCTAGTTATGAATGACAGGTTCTCTGCTGTCTTATGCAGTTAAAACATCACTTCGAACGTGTATCAGGCTTTTCTCTATTACCAATAATCGGTATCGGCCCTGGAAAACCCACATCAGTCGATCCCTACTCCAAAGTGGGTCAAGTATAAATTTGGACCATAAGTGATACACAAAATAAATGAGGACTGTTGCATGAAAGTGAAACAATGAGCCCTTTTTGAGCAAAAAGTATCAAGAAGTGTGGAACCAAGGGAGCTAAACTGGACAATAAAAGTCCTTATTGCTCAGTATTGTTTGTGTACATGAACTTGATTCCCAATACTCAACCTGACAAAACCCACATGGGTTGATCCCTAGTGTCTGGGTTAAAACCATGTCACCTCACAAAAAAAAAAAAAAAAAAGGTTCAACTTCTTGAAAATCTGTTGACGACGCCTCATGCAGTGTGAGGAATGTATTCCAAATACGGGTGAAGTCTGCTGGGGAAAGAGAGAAAAGAGCAGCTGATCTACATCCTCACCTCTCCGGAGAAGCTGTACTTCCCCTTCAGGATCTGCCGGTAGAGCCTCATGCGGTTGTCATCCTCGAAGGGCATCGTTCCGCTCAGCAGGATGTACGATATCACCCCCAGCGCCCACATGTCCACTGCGTTCGTATAGGGCTTTCTCACCAGGATCTCAGGGGCGATGTACTCCGGCGTGCCGCAGGTGGTCTTCATCAGACACTCGTCGCCCTTCTTCCTGCTGCTGGCCAAACCAAAGTCGGTGATGATGATCTTGGAGTCGGCCCCTGGGTGGTAGTAGAGCAGGTTCTCCGGCTTCAGGTCTCGGTGCGTGATCCCCAAAGTGTGGAGGTACTTGACACCGTCCAGCACCATCTGCAGGACCCTGGTGGCGTCTCGCTCTGTGAAGGAGCCACGAGCGATGATCCGGTCGAAGAGCTCCCCTCCGGTGGCCAGCTCCATCACCATGTACACTCGCTCCGCCGTCTCAAACACCTCCATCAGCTGGATTATATTTGTGTGACGGACCCGACGCAAGACACACAGCTCCGACTCGCACACCTCCCTGCCCTCCCGGTATCGAGTCTCGATCATCTTGATGGCATACGGCTGCCGCGTGCTCTTGTGCTCCACTCGAACCACCCGACTGAAACTCCCGCGACCTATCAGAGCTTTGATGTCGTACTTGGCCGTGACCCGTGGGTCGAACTTGGCTCGGTATTTGGCCACCTTCTTCCGCTGAGGGTCCGACAGTTCAGACGGGTCCTTAGGAGGCGCCGCTGAAGCGGTGGGAGTGGCTGCTTGTGCCTGGGCTTGATATGGGGATGTGGAGGCGGCCTTGTCGCCTGAACCTCCACAGGCAATGCCCATCTTGCTTCCAGTGCCATCCCCTCGTATGAAGTGCTTATAGATATCTGTCTGAGGAGGTTGGGGAGGATCAACCTGAAACATACAGGAACACAATTCAGCACAGATACACAACAACAGACCAACTAAACTCAGAATTAACGTAAAAAATACCATTCAAGTACAGATTCATAGTCTCCAGGTCATCTACAGATAAACAACAGATGTTTTTAAGCAGTTAAGTGTCTTCACGGGATCCAAAGTAACGCCTTGCATGCATGTGTGTAGCAGGAAAATAGCTACTGATGAATTAATAATCTGATGAACACATTATAATTAAACAATTAATGCCACATTCAACCTACTAAGATATTGTTTTGTGTCCAGTGGGCAAACTACAACCAAAAAACCTTCTGTCTCACGACACAGAAGATCAGACCTGCAGCTAATTATTCATTTGAATGTCCTCAAAATCTTGTTTTGTCCACAACTAGAACATACTCAGTTTACTGTCAGAGGACACAAACCAGAAAATATTTAAGAAGCTGGAATCATAGAAAGTGCATAAAATGTAGGAAAGTTAACTTAAAAAAATAATGTTTTTAGTAAAAGTGAGGAGGTCCATTTTTTTTATTTTATTTTGTGGTTTCTATGAAGTTTGTCTACCATGACACTTCAAAATGTTCATAAAAATACATTATAGAAACATGGCGAGTGCATACAATTTAGGAGGTCAACTTAAACAATAATATTTTTGTGAAAGTGAGTGAACTTTGCTGCTTTTATGATTTTTTTCTACTGTGAAACTTCAAAATGTGCATAAAAATACACAACAGAGAACACAGCTACTGTAGCAAAGTGCATAAAATGTAGGAAGTCAATAAAAGTTTTTTTTTAAATGAAAATGAGGCAATTTTTTTCCAAATTTTGCTGTTTCTAGGAACTTTTTCTACTATAATTCAAAATGCGCATTAAAAATACATAACAGAGAACATGACTAGTTAAGTAAAGTGCATAAAATGCAGGACAAATAAAGTTTTTTGTGAAACTGAGGAATGTTTTTTCTGAATTTGCTGTTTCTATGAACTTTTTCAACTGATACTTGAAAATGTACATAAAAATACATTATGGAAACATGGCTAGTGCATAAAATGCAGGAAGTCAAATTAAAAAAATATGTTTTAGTGGAAATGAGGACCTTTTTTCCAGAATTTTGCTGTTTCTATTAACTTTTTTCTACTGTGATACTTCAAAATGTGCATAAATATACGTCATAGAAGCATGGCAAGTGATGCATATGACGCTACTGCAGAATTACCATCTGTGTTGGTAAGTGCCATTAGTAGCTAGAGTTCCTTTACTGACCTTTTTGACCAGGTCCAACTGAACGTCCCCTGGAGGCTCAGGGAGGACCTTACTGTTCCGGCACCCCATCACATCACATCACGTTGGGCCGCTGCCCAGCCAGCCACACAGGCCACCAGCAGCCCTGCCTCATCACCGCAACAGCTGATTGGACACACTCAGGACATCCACCATCCAAGCTGCAGCCACACTCAGACAGAGGGTTCATGAATAACGCTCAAGTCCCAATGAGCCGGCATCAGCAGTCACATCTCATGAGTCCGCTTTAGAAGCTCTCAGGAGTTCATGAATACATTTTGAGCAAACGTGTCCCAACACCTTCAGTACGTTCTGCTTGTTTTTTTATTGCAGTCTTCTTTAACCAGAGGGTACCACAAGCCCCTTGAAGAACCTACTAGGGTTCCATCTCACAATATATAGAGAAAACTGCACGAGTTCAGTCAGTATGGCGCAGAAATGACTGATCGGGGATGGGAGGGGATCGGTGCATCTGGAGCTCCTCTAACACAAGTTGTTGCCTTCAAGACAAATGCAAAGTTATCCTCGGGACTCATGCAGAACTTCCACAGAAAATGAGATCATCAACTCTACTTGGATCCATTGGGAGAAGCTGCAATGTCAGCAGTGGTCTTGCCACAGATAAAGCAGCTCCCCTGGAGAATCACAGGCTGGAGAACGGCGCAGGGAAGCTGTGAAATGCAAAAAAAATTTAAAAAGTGAAATATGAATCTGAGTATGGGTAGATATATAGAATGCTGACACGACAGGAGCAGCCTATTAACGTTTAATCTCTATATAGAGCAGTTAGAGGCAGCAGTGAATTAGCAGTGAAGTTACAGTTCTGCATTATGAGGCCATACTGTTAAGAGTTTCAGTCAAAATAAATAAAATAGTAATTTACTTGACTAATTTGGATTTTAAGGTTAAGACCCTACAATAACACATAAAATACAAATTCATCTGAATAATTAAAATATTAAGTTTAAGACAATATTAAATGAAAAACAAATTGACCAGACTGATTTTAAAAATTACAATTTAGACACTACAGTATGATATAAAATATGAATTACCAGACCAAATAAATATCAAAAGCTAAGACACTACAATATTATAAATAAATAAAATTATTATTTTAAATATATATGCTATGAATAAATTAGCAATTAAAAAAAGAAATTTAGAAAATAAAAAACTATTTACGTGACTAATTTAAATAATGATGTTAAGACACCTCAAAATTGAATAAATTATAAATAATTTATCTAATTTAAATAATGAAGTTTAGACCCCAAAATATTAAATACATTATAAATAATTCACCCGACTAATTTAAATATTAAGGTTAAGACTCTAGCTTAAGATGAAATTTAGAAAATGAAAAAAAAAATATCTGCCTAATTTAAATAATGAAATTTAGACCCTACAAAATTAAATAAATTATAATTTACCTAACTAATTTAAATAATGAAGTTAAGACCCCACAAAATTAAATAAATTATAATTTACCTAATTAATTTAATTAATGAAGAGTAGGCCCCACAATATTGAAAAAATACATATAAATAATTTACCTGACTAATTTAAATATTAAGGTCAAGACTCTAGTTTAAGAAGAAATTTATAAAATAATAATAAAAAAATTTACCTGACTAATTTAAATGAATTTAGACCCCACAAAATTAAATAAATGATTAATAATTTGCATGAATTTAAATATTAAGATTAAGACTCTACTATTATATACAAAATGTGAATTTACCTAATTATTTAATATTAAGACCTTACAACATTACACAAAACAATAATAATTTACCTGACTAATATAAACAAGGTCAGGACCCCTACAATATGATATATATTTACCTGACTATATAAATGACAAAGTGAGGACCTTATAATATATATAAATAATTTAAATGTTAAAATTACGGGACGGATTCTACAATATTATAAGGAATATTGTTTTTATGTGATTAATTTAAAGATCACAATGAAGACATCACAATTATATATACAGTTTGAATAATCTACCTGACTAATTTAAATATGAAAATTAAGACCCTACAGTATTATATAAAATTTAGGTGTACCTGACTCATCTAAATATCACAGTAAAGATCATACAATATAATATAAATCACCCAAGTAATCTAAATGTTCCAATTCAGACCCTATAAAATATATATTTACCTGACCTATTAACTTATTATGGATAACACTCAAACATTATTTTGAATACAAATTTACCTGACTATTTAAATAAAAAACTTAAAGTGAAAATCCTACAATAAAATATAAATGATTTACCTGACTAATTTAAATATTACAGCTAAGACCCTACAATACAATTACAAAACAAATTCAACAGAATTCCTGAGGGTAGCTGTGAAATGCAAACATGAAATATACTAATCTAAATATAGAGCAGTTAGAGGCAGCAGACTTAATTCAGCTTTGAAGTTTACACACCAGTTTTGCATGATGAGGCCATATTGTGAGACTTTTGAGCCAAAATATGATCAAAGCTCTCCAGACATGTTTGGAAATGGCCAGGAAAACGTTTGTGCCATTGTGAAAAATAACTGCACTGCCACAGATGGTCGTTTATAGCCGAGCTGGAAGTCTGGTGGATAAATAAAGTACATAAACAGACTCTAAAAACACAGCTCAAAATGCTAATGCTAAGCTACATTAAACTTTAGCTAAGATTTTTTTTTTTAAAATGATGCAGGCCTTACTTATGTTAATGATTTTTTAAGTAGTTACAAGCAATTTTAACTACTTTCTTAAACTCCTGCTAACTTTACGGCGACTTTCAGGAGCAAACTTGAACTTTGCAAGTGCAAATAAAAAGCGTAAAAACCGGAGTTGTTAACTTACCCGAGCTAGCGGAGAAGAGTGTTAGCATGCTAACTAGCCTGCTAGCATAGCAGCAGGGCAGGACTCCCGAGTTTTGCCAAACCCAGCCTCCTCACCCCACTCTCACTCAGCTGGGCTCTCCGCTTTCACCCCGTACTTTCCCAGCTTCCCCTCCGAGGACAAACTGCTCCTGTCCGTGGGCGACATGTCGGTGTCAGCCCTGGAGTCTTTCGGGGGTGTTTTCTGGTAGTTTTTTGTGTGTTTTTAAAGAGGTTTGAAGCGGCGAACGGAGGCTACAAACACTCCAAACTTGCCCCGTCGGTGGGTTTTCTGGACGGTGTGTGTTTTTTTTTTCAGCAGCACCTCCTTCAGTGCAGCAGCCGCAGATTCAGCACACACGGTCCGGTCTACTCGTTCACAATAAAACACCAAAATACCCGCACGAAACTTCTCCAGATCATCACTTAAAATAAGACAATTATTTTTAATAGTGCAAGTTTTATGAATTTTTGTGTTTAAATATGTAAATAAGGCATTAAACGTCTAAAACTGCAATACAAATTAAACTGGCAATTTTAAACATGACAGTTAAGATTACACATTATATATTTTAACAAATAAACTCACATATTTAAATATTACATCAAGACACTACAATATCATAGAAAATATAGATTAACATGACTAATTTAAATATTACAGTAAAGAGCCTACAGTTTTATATAAAATACAAATTAACCTGACTAATGGCTCAGTATGAGAACAAACAAGACATTTTGTGACAACAGCGTTTAAACATAATTAAAATCTTCAGACGTGTAGTAAAATAAACACCTAAATTTTTTTTTTTTTTTGTTTTGTTTTTAGATTTTTAATCTTTTCACTTGTCTGAAAGGGTAAAAGAGTTCACAGGAGGAAAATAATCCAAAAATCCTAAAATTGCCATGATTTTGCCTGCACTGTCCTACCTTAAAACATTAGCAGAATTACATGTTTGGTTGCTTGTGCAGCTTTTGTATGAACTAATTAATCTTATTATTAGGTTTGATAGGCAAAGAACTCAATTAAAACCAGCACATGTAGCCAAAAAATGATAATACAATGAGACAGATGTGAGTTATGACAAAAACACACAAAAACAATTCAAACACACATTCAGTGATTACAGAGTAAAGAAAGATGATACTGTAAAAACAGAAATTGACACAAACAACTGCAAAAATACAACAAATGCTAAATTAGTGCAAAAAAGGAATGCAAAGAGGTGCATAAGAAGATACAAAATAAACACATACAGACGCAAACTGACCACAAAGATACACAAAATGACCAGACAGAGATGCAAAGAAAGATGAAGGACCATGTAAAGGTTAAAGAAATAGCCATACTATAAAGAAAACAACTATAAAAGGTAACTGAGATGCATAAGAATCATAAAATAACAATCAAAATCACACAAAAAGACACTGAATAACCACAAAGACAGAAGAATGACTATGTGAAGAGGAAAAATAATCACAACGAGACAAAAAAATGACAAAAAGACAACAAAAATGACTACAAACATGCTAAATGATTACAGGGATACAAAATGATCATAAAGGGACAGAAAATGACAAACATAGCGATGCAAAATTACACCAAAAGGAGAAAAATGATCACAAAAAGACATAAAATGACAAAAAAAAGTACAATAAATAATTGGAGAGACCTGCAAAGAGATGCCATGCAACTACAAAGAGATTCAAAAGTACCACAAAGAGACTCAAAACAACCAAAAAGACACAGTATGTCATTACATAGACGCAAAACAGACACAAACAGACCCAAAAACACCTACAAAGTGACACAAAATGACTGCAAATACACGTTAATTGGCTACAGAAATGCAAAATTATCATGAAGGGACAAAAAATGACCAAGTAGTGATGTGAAATTACACCAACAACCACAAAGTGAGGCCACAAAACTATGGAAAGATGCAAAAGTACCACAAAGACTCAAAAACGACACAAAACAATTGTAAAGAGACACAAAACAACTACAGAGAAAACAAAAGGATCCAATATTTCAGCAAAAATCCAAATTTACTCACATCTGTTGTCCTTGTATATAAAATTGGATATAATGCTGCTGACACACTGATGCATCATAATATTGCTTCTTAATAATGTCATATATAATGTCAGTCAGAGAGACCAGAACCGTGCTTTAGCTACATGTTGCTGCTAATATTTATGCTATTTTTTTGTTAATTTTGTGCTAGATTTGACTTGTAATGTAGGATTTTTGCATTGCTGTTTTGGTACTTTGACTTAAATCTGCTTCAAATCAATAGAGACATCTGCAACATTTCACAGGAAACGGGATAAATTAGGAGATTAAAGGCACCAAATGGCTCCTTTGTGCTCTCAGGAACAGGAAAAAAAGCCTTTATATATCTTCCTGACATGCAAGGACAATAAAACAGAGGCTCCTCTTTACTTTGAAGGCCCACTCCTTCAGCTTCCCCTGCTCCTCTGCATGTCGCCGTCTAGCTGAACACTGGCTCTTCTTCCACCCAACTTTTCCTTTTTTCTTTTCTTTTTTTTCCTTTTTTTTCTTACAGAGCCTGGACGACCTCCCTCGGCTTGTTTCGACCCCACTAAAGTCCTCACCGTCACTTCCTGGATACGGAGAAGAAGTCGCTCTCACAAACTGCTGACTTCTGTCTCGGAAAAGTACCAGAAAAAGTCTGGCAGGCAGGTTTCCGGCTCTCTTACAAGTTCAGGTTGGAGAAGATCCACGTGGGATGACTCCTATCTGACCCTGGCTTCACATGATCGCACCCCAAGTCACAACATCTGAGAGAATCCCTGATGTTAAAGCTTCATCCTGCAGCTCCGCAGACTTCTGAGCAAAAACATGAACGATATGGAGCTAATGAAATTTATAGATGATAGTAGTTAAACACTGAGGGCATTCTTGGAGACCCCTGCTGTTGTTTGGGCCTGTTTTGGGGTCTTAATTCAGTGCAGACATGCTATTTCACTGCTTCCAAAAGGACACAGAATGACTACAAATACGCACTAAAGTCGACGCAAAATGATCACAAAGGGATGCAAAATGACAACAAACAGACACAAAAACAACACAAAGAGACACAAATCGACTTCAAATACATGCTAAATGATTACGTAGATGCAAAACAATCATAAAAGGACACAAAACGGCCACAAACAGACCCAAAAACAACTACAAAGAGACACAAATCGACTACAAATACATGCTAAATGATTATGTAGATGCAAAACAATCATAAAAGGACACAAAACGGCCACAAACAGACCCAAAAACAACTACAAAGACACTCAAAATGACTACAAATTCACACTAAAGTGTTACAGAGATGCAAAATGATCATAAAGGGACACAAAAACACCACAAAGAGACATAACCTGACCATAAACACAGAAGAACCATTAAAAGATTAAAAATAATTTTAAAAAAAAGACACTCAAAGCTTCTGTAAAAACACACTAAATGGTTACAGAGATGCAAAACGATCATAAAAGAACAGAAAATGACCACAAAGTGATGCAAAATTGCACAAAATGAGAAATATAACCTCAAGGAGACACACAAAATCTCAAAAAATGTGCACTAAATGACTGCAGAAACCTGCAAAAGGATGCTATGCAACTATAGAGCGATGCAAACAAACCACAAAGAGACTCTAAACAACTACAAAGACACAAAACAACTACAAAGATACACAAAATGATTACATCAATGCAAAACAGTCATAAAGGGACGTAAAATGGCCACAAAGACACCCAAAAACCACTACAAAGAGACACAAAATGACTACAAATGCACAGTAAATGATTAGATAGATGTAAAACAATCATAAAGGGACGTAAAATGGCCGCAAACAGACCCAAAAATAACTACAAAGAGACACAAAATTACTACAAATACTCAGTAAATGGTTACAGAGATGCAAAATGCTCATAAAAGAACCCAAAATGACCACAAAGCAATGTAAAACTACACAAAAAGAGAAAAATAACCTCAAGGAGACACACAACATGACAAAAAAATGTTCTCCAAGTGAATGCAGAGACTCACAAAGAGACGGTATGCAATGGCAAGGAGATGCAAAAGTACCACAAAGAGTCTAAAAACCCCCCAAAAAGACACAAAACAATTACAAAGAAACCCAAAAACAACTACAAACAGACACAAAATGATGATAAACACACAGTAAATGGTTACAGAGATGCAAAATGATCATAATGGGACAGAAAATGACCAAAACAGAGTTGCAAAATTATGTCAAAAAGAGAAAAATTATCACAAAGAGACATAGAATGCCAAAAAATGCACACTAAATGACTATAGTTACACACAACAACCACAAAGTGAAGCCACATAAGAATGGAGAGATGTAAAAGTACCACAAACAGACTCAAAACAACCAAAAAGACACAAAATAACTACAAAAACATGCTAAATGTTTACATAGATGTACACCAGTCCTAAAGGGATGCAAAATGTCCACAAAGAGACTCAAAACCAACCACAAAGACATACGAAATGATTACATAGATGCAGAATAATCATAAAAGGACGCAAAACGGTTACAAACAAACTCAAAAACTACTACAAAGAGACAAAAAATGACTACAAATACACAGTAAATGGTTACAGAGATGCAAAGTGATCATAAAGAGACAGAAAATGACCAAAACAGTGATGCAAAGTTACAACAAAAAGAAAAAAAAATGATCACAAGACATAAAATGACAAAAAATGTGCACTAAATGACTACAGAGATACACAACAACCACAAAGTGAGGCCACACAACTATGTAGAGATGCAAAAATACCACAAACAGACTTAAAAAAGACACAAAACTATTTTAAAGAGACTTAAAACCACTACAAAGACACACTAAATGATTACACAGATGCAAAACTATCACAAGGGGATGTAAAATGGCCACAAAGAGGCCCAAAAACAACATCAAAGAGACACAAAATGACTACAAAAATGTGAATATAGATATGAAGCTAATGAAATTCAGTAGTTAACCACTGAGGGCATTCTTGGAGACCCCTGCTGGTGTTTGGGCCTTTTTTGAGGTTCTTAATTCAGTGCAGACATGCTATTTCACTGCTCTTCCACTCTAAAAAACATAATTTATATTGATCTCAACCATATATGGAGGGGTATTTATGACACATGCACATATGTTTCCATTTTGAGTGGTTAAAATCTATATTTTGGCTCAATTTAAAGATATATTTTCAGGAAAATAAAGTGCATTTCAGTTCTTCATGTTTAAATGTGCTACAGCGTTTGTCCACACGGTGTCACTGCATGCACAAAAGTGGCCTCAAACTGTACTTTAAAACTACTTTATTACGCCGACTGCTCCTTTACGTGTCTCCTCTGTGTTGGAATGACCAGCATTCGCTTTCAACCTGCTTGTTTCATGAGCAAAGTCATAAAGAATACATGTCCTTGCCTTCAATATTTATGGGATAGGAGCGTGCCGGACTGACCGGGACGCAGCGGAGTTTTGTGGAGCAGCATTAAAAAGTGGAGAATTAGTAATGGGAAGACAAATGTTCCAGAGAAAGAGACAGAGAGACAGTAAAATTCATCTTATGATGCCAATAAAGCTCCTTGAATTGGATTGAGGGAGTGGAAATGAGTGAGAGGAGGGGGAAGACAACGGATGACAGATGGCGGCTAGCAGACAGAAATATAGGCAGAAAGAAAAAGGAAGGCAGGAAGGAGGGAGGGAGGGAGGAGAGATGAAGCAGCAGAGAGTAATCAAAATAGAAAAGGGGGGATGCAGGGAGATGGGGGGAGACACGGTGCAGCCGGGAGGGAGGGATGGATGGAAAAGATGAGGATGAAAAAGCAGAGAAACGAGGGTCTCGTCCGGCTCTATCTGCAGTGCAGCTGAGGTCAGGGCCTCTCCGGCTCTGCTACATCCTCATCCTCATGATTGATCGCTGCTTTGTCGCACTCCGATTAAGATGCTTTGTCTGCCTCTATTGACACTTGTGTATTTTTCTGTTTCTTGTCCCTTACTCCCCGCCTCCATCTCTCCTCAAAGGTCAATATCATCTATTAGATCCAAACATGCTGACTGCTGTATTATTTATCCATACAGAGGGAAGAGGAGATGCTCTATTAAAAGCTCAACTGACTCCATCTGTGTCTCTGTCTCCATTAATATCCCCATGATAGTTTCTCCCCCCTCCCCGTCTTCATTTGTGTGTATGTTTGTGGGGAAAGTGAGCTTTAAAGTGTGCGCCATGTGTTTCTGCAGAGGATGAGTAAAGCTGGTGAGAGTTTACAGGCGGGACGAGACTCTGGGAAAAGCCATCCATGTGTCAGATATGATCCTCGTCGGAGGAGATTGCTATTTCTGTCGCCTCCACACCCTTCTAGCATGGGGACTCCCCAGGAGAGCCGGGGGGTAAAAAACAGAGAAAAAGAGGCAGCGCTGCATGCCGTCAGTGCAATCAGGTCATAGTAAACCCTCTATTGATTAGCGGGTCCCTGAAGGAATATCATATGAATACGATACTGACACCAGAGGAGATAAAAATATCAGAAAGTACAACACGCTCCTTGTAAGGAGATTATTGACCACCGCAGGCGAGCTATTAGTTTCCAGGGGAATATTATGAGAACATTACAGTGATTTCTTTTTTTCCTATTTTTATTTGAAGCTGCAGCATCTGCGTAACATGGCAGCTGTCAGAGAGACGTTTTCATTTAGCCTCCATTTAATTGCACATATCTGAAACACGATTTAACTTTTACTGTCCACCTAATGGCCACTAAGTTCTTATCCATCTAATTTTTTACCTCTGTTCCAGGAGTTTTTTCAAAATCACCAGGGAAATATCTCACAAATTTAAAGTCCCAGGTGTACTTAAAATTCAAGTTGAAGGTGCTAACACCTGGAAATAGCTAATTGGTTGTTTTTTTTCTGGCGGTAACTGTCATTACAACAAATCTGTGCACAGACACAAGAGAAGCCATCTGTCTGAGTAACAGAAAGGAGTTTAAAAAGATAACATTTAAAGAGTTCAGGAGCATTTAGACACAGAAACTGGACAACTCTGTTTTTTTTTAAAAAGTTTGTCTTAAATATGTTTTTATATATATATATATATATATATATATATATATATATATATATATATATATATATATATATATATATATATATATATATATATATAATGTCTTAAGTCAATAATATTGTTAACTCCTTCCTAGGTTCTTAGTTACTACTAACAATTTCTAAATATGAATTTACTGACCTGCATTACACCCTTAAAGCTACAAAATATCTCAGCTAATAGTTCAAAACCAATCAACTATGGCAATAAAATCACTGCAGCATCACAAGCTGCAGCATTATAAAAATGCAAAATTATATATCAAACATAACTTCTTTTAAATTAAATATCTGTGTCATTTGCACATGGATATTGATGCTAGGTTAACAGTAGTTAATCAAAAATGAGACGTTTGGTTATTTATGTAAGCTTAAGTTAATGGGTATATTGCTTTTTCTGTAAATTTAGTTTAAAATCCAAAGTTTATACCATAACTAAACAGTATTTTTGATAGTGTCAGCTGTCAACAAAATTTTCCTCTTTTAGAGAATTCTACCAGGCCATTAGCACGTCGATAATAACCCTGTTAGTTACTGCTAGCTAGTTAGCTAATATTGTGTGGGCTTATATTAAAACAGCTAACATTAGCATTATGTTAGCTCACACTAACAATACAGTAGCTAACATTAAATTAGGTAACATTACCATTATGTTAACTGACACAATACACGAGCCAATATGACAGTAGCTAACTACAAATTAGGCAACATTAACGTTAAGTTCGCTAACAGCAACAATACAGTAGCTAATATTACTAGCTATCATTAATTAGGTAACATTAATTTTATGCACGCTAATTCTAACGATACTATTTCTAATATTACAGTAGCCAACATTAAATTAGGCAGCATTTACTTTATGTTAGCTAACACTAACTATACACTAGCCAAATGACAGTCGCTAACTATAAATTAGGTAACATTAATTTTGTTAGTTAACACTAACAATATGCTAGGCAACATTACAGTAGCTGACAATATTATGTAAGCTAATGATAGCTGAACGTACTTGAACAGCTGGTACAATTAATTCCAGATGTGAGGACAGAAATGATCATGATAAAGATTAAGAATTTATAAAATGGGTAATAGCTAAATAGACATATCAGCAACAAAGTCATGGGAACAAAATATAAAAGGACTTAGTGGTATTGGATGATAGCAGGTCACTGGTAGCTGGTGAGTTCAGGTGGTACGATAAAGTAAAATGGTAGTATGATAGTAAAATGGGATTTATTTTAGTTTTGGAAGTTAAGTGGAGGCATCAGCATTTGTGATGTAAGTCCACTATTTTTTTTCTGGATTTTCCTTCAACTTGTCATCCGCAGATGACACTACAAACAGATGGATGGATATTTCCTGTTTTTGAAATTATCAAAATGCAAAAATGGGAAATGACAACTTGACCGCCACAAAGCGTCAAGAGAAGACAGAAAGAGAAAGATGAAAGAAATTGTGACTGGTGAACAGCTGGTAGACGGGAGCTGTATGCTGACAGTTAAGATGGCTTTAATGAAAGAATGACAAAGGGAACAGCTAACACACTGATTTGCAGACACAGTGACAGAAGTTTTAAACCAACTACATCACTGATAACAGCAGAGCGTGCAGAGACTTGCAGAAAGCACTATTTTAGAACCCCTTAAGTAAAAGAAACAACTTACTTCAGTTAAACTTGAGGCCTGATAAACCACTTGAGTAAAGGTGAATAAGAAACAGGTCTGGTGATGAAGTACTTAAGAACTCCTTAGGCAGTGCAGTGTGGGTAGGTGTTAATTTATTAGCATCCAGCTTAGGAGACAGAAGTGGAAAGGCAGGCACAGTGGGATCAGCAGGGAGACAGAGATAAATAGAAGCCACAGATGTGGAGGACTCAGGTACATTTACTCCTCCACTGCTTTAAAGTGCAGGTTTATATGAGCACAGGCGACTGCAGGTGAAAATAAATGTGAAAATAAATGTGACTTGTGCATTTGTATGGTTTTATTTAGTCCAAAATACCCGCACGCAACTTATTTTTCCTCATAGGACAGGCAAAAAGCTTAGGGCACCATTTCTCATAAAATATTTTGAAGCACTATGAGTTAGAAAACCTGGATTTTTCTTTCAGCCCAGTAACAATATTATATAAGGCTTCCAATTGGGACACTACAGGAGTGGTTTCACTATCATACCTGCTCAATGCATGTTCAAATATTAGCCATAAATGCAAAACACTTAATTTCAATAAGTATTTTTATTTTTGTCATAACACATACTCTACATTTATAAATACATCCTATAATACCCTATTGTTATCAATCACAAGGGGAAAAAATGGGTTGCACAAAGCTAAGAAAAAACTGAGTTAATAGTTCAAAATCAATCAACTATGGTATTAAAATCACTGCAGCATTTTCAGGAGCTCAAATTATATATTTAACTCCAGATATTTTAACTAACTGTGTCATTCACATTTATACCACTTTAGCAACAAAATAGTCAGAAATGAATGGAACATCACAATGACCTAACCCAGCTGATGTGTGGTCATCTACATAAGCTATAGTTGCTTTTTCTGTAAAATTTCATGTAAAATCCAAAGTTTGCATCATATCTCAACACTATTTTAATTGAGTATTAGCTGTCAACCAAATTATCCTGCTCTAGTCAACTCTAGCAGGCCATTAGCACTTACAATAGTGCTATTAGTTAATGCTAGCTACTTAGTTAACTTAATGTGAGCTAACATGACATTGATTTAGGCAATATTACAGAGGCTAGCCCTAATATTATGCTAGCTAACATAACAATAGCTAATATCAACATTATGTGAACTAACACTAAAGACATGTTAGCAAATATTACAGTAGCCAACCCTAATGCTATGTTAGCTAACATACTGATAGCTAAAATAACATTATGTGAACTAACAACAAAGGTAGATATTACAGTAGCTAACGCAACATTATGATAGCAAATATTACAGTAGCTAACATAGCATTATGTTAGCTAACATTGCAGTGTTTAACGTTGACATTATGTTAGCTAACATTGCAGTGTTTAATGCTGACATTATGTTAGCTAACAAACATTATATTAGCTAATATTGTGGCACCTATAGCTAACATTATGTTGACTAACATAGCACTATCTGAGCTAACACTGACATTACATTAGCGAATATTACAGTAGCTACCACTAACATTATGTTAGCTGATATAACAGTAGCTAACACTTATCCAACAGTAGCTAATGCAAACATTACATAAGTTAACCTAACAATAGCTAACATTGCATTAGCTACCACTGCACTAGCTAGCATTAGCAATATGTTATCTAAATTACCCTTGCCATTTGGTGGATCTGCTCAATGCATATTCACATATTGGCCATAAATGCAAGAATGGAATTTTATTTCATTGTTTTCTCACAAAATATACCTCTGATTGGCACCATATTCTAGGAAAAATCTGTCCCTTTTGGTAAAAACAATAAAGGTTTTATGTTTGTTGAATATTGGAAAAGTAAAAATCATACACATTTTTTGACCGAATTTGCACCGTCATATTAACTGGTTAGTATTATTCTATCAAAGCACGGTTGCACCATTTCAGACCATATGCACATATCCTGCAAAATTTCAGGAGTCTAGCTACATTATTTCTCAAGTTATGACCTGCAGATTGGAGCAAAGAAAATGGTGCAAAAATTGACCCACCTTCTTTAAGAATTTTTTACTCAATATGACCACAGATTTTACACGTTCTACTTAATAAGAACATACGAATGCTCAGAAAAAAACTGACAAACATAAGACAGGTGTAAAATTTTTTTAAACATTTGGTGAATTGGGGTGGAAAATACAATAGAGAATAACTTGTAATTCACAGACAGCACTGACTGAATAAAGAAGTCAGATCTGACAGGGTGTTCAGAAAGCCTGTTTATGAATGTTTCTGTACTGTTTCTCAGCTGAGGTGGTAAATGAAACTGAAAGCCGACATCTGTCATCCTGAAACAAACCACTGAGTTGAATCGTGTCTGACTTTGGTGCTGAGTTTACTTTAAAACTACATTCAGGGATACTGGTAGTCTTAAATCTCTTAAAAGATTGAAACTTTTGAGGTCAAACGGATGAAAAAGAAGGTATCTGCAGTATCTCCTTGGTGTATTTTTTGTTGATTGTGTTTAGGAAGGAAGAAAATCTTTACAAACATAAAAAAATAGAGTGCCCCATTACAATTTAGATTTAAAGCTTTTTTAAAGGCACTGAACAAGGTATCCTTTAAATGTATTAAATAGCTGCAAATCCTTCAAACTATTAAGGGGTGCAAAATGAAGCTAAGACTTAGTCAGCTCCAGAGGCTCTTTATGCAGTGCAGCAGATGAGTTTAGATTTTTACGGAAGGTCGTGAAAGCAACAAAGGTGGAACAAATAGGTCTGATAATAACCACTTGTACAGTATATTAAAAGCGTTACTGGTCACTGCAATGATGCCTGTGAAAAGATCATATTTGGCACTACAGTAAAAGTCCTTATTATGTGCAAAAATGAACTCTGCACTTCAGTATTTATCCACTTTCTTTTTTAACTTTGCATGGAACAAGGTAGATGAAGGTTATCTAGTCACGCTAAAATAAAGACGGATTTATTTTAAAGAATAATTCCAGTTGATTTCAACCTGTTGTGGTCGAGAACTTTGCATGACCCATAAAGAACCAACAGCCACATTAAAGAATTACCCTTTAAGTCAAGTCACTGCTTTTTAATACAGAACATTTAAAACAATGACTCTTTCCTTTAAAAAGATTAAACCAATGTAAATACTCGGGTTAAGACCCTGTAGTGTTATTTTTGGTGTGATTTTACCAGAGTAATTTACATTTTAGGGATTAAAACCCTACAAAAATGAAATACTATTTTACCTGACTATATTACATTTTAAGGCAGAGACCCCACAGTATTATTAAATATGGAGATTACCCTAACTAATTTAAATAGGAGAATAACCCGACTTTTTTGAGTGAAAGCACCTAAACTTTAATCTTTATGGTCCTGGATCTTTTACTTCAACATTCCCATTCATTGTCAATGTAAGCAATGTGACGTTTTGCATGACTCACCACATCTTGTAATTCCAAAAAAAAGTTTAAATTCGCAATTGTCAATCTAAAATGGAGACAGACTCTGCTGATGGGCTTTTTTTCTTGAATGAAAACACATTCTGGTGAACTGTTTTCAAAATTTAAGAGGAAGTTTCCAAATGAGACGCCATTAGTTTGGAATCCAGCAGCAGACAGCCCTCGAGGGAAGCGTTCGTGCAAATTGGATGCAGCCAGCATTGCACCAATTGTGGAATTATTAGTCATCTGGTAGTCATTTATTGTGACATTTCCCAGTTGTACATCCAACCAACCACAACCCAACCCAAGTGTCCAATGCTGGGAACCTGGTGTGACCCCTGATGTCCAAACACACCCCTTTGATATGCACCATTTGCCACCCAAGGCTAACTCACAACTAATAGCAAAATATAGTGTCACTCAGTGACAAATAGCAACAAAACATCTTATATTTTAGTGTTTTTTCTAACTTGTTGATGAGTTGCCCAAAGAAACTGACCTGAAACTGATACATTAAGAAGCCACAGCAGCTGAACTCCACTAAAGGTCAGCATCAAAGATTTAGGGATACTGAAAGATTCCTGTATTATGACTCTCTTTAAATGCTCTCATAGCCGCTAACTTCCTCCAGATGCCAAACATTTTCAGCTGGAGTGAACAGAACAGGTCTGTTTGATGCAATTGCTCAGTCAGCCATGTTTCTTTAGATTTAGTTCTTAATTTAGCAAGAGTCCAAACTTAAAGAGCTTTGTGTAGTGGATCGATGTCTGTCTGAACTCTGACTGGCCCCTGGTTAGTCTGTTTTTAAGCCTTACAAATCCAATTCCCCACATACAACAGCATGGTTTTTAATAAGCAAAGTAACTGTTATGGCTGTGAAAGTGAGCTGTTGGTTGCAGACGAAGATTTTTCATCCATCAGCCATCAAAAAGACAGTTGCAATTGTGAGGAAAAAAGCATTACTTTTGGTTGATGTAGATATATATTTTTTTTAATTTTCCATTATCCAACTAGTGTTGAAGGAATTAGTTTGAGAAGGTTGATTCCTAAACCCAGGAAGAACGTTTATCTCCTTAGTGTGAGAACGGGTTAGTTTCTCTTGGAATTGCTTCTGTTTTGCTGAATGTGGAGATTTATATGTGCTGAAGTTTGTTTGGAGTTGATGCCACTGGACTGGAAAGTCGACATTATGGGTGCATGATCTCATTACAGAGTGGAAATCAATCTTTAGAGAAAGGAGTCCAGCATAAACAGCACTTTTATAGACGAAGACTGGTGCAAACTTCTTTGCATATAGATCTGGAAAATGGTTAAACAAAGCAAATAAATGAGTTCAACTAGTAAAATAAGAGTAAAGATGTAGTAAAGCAGGGACTGTGGATGATAGTGGTGCAAAAATCGATAAACAGCATTGAGCCTGAGATACACACAAACAATGTAAAGGAAGCATTCACCATTCACAAAGACCTGAGAGCTAATACAGGAGGGAGTTACATGTCTTATGGAGGGCTGCAGTGGAGCAGCAACTCATTTCGGCTCAGTTAATGCTACGTATGTGAGAAAAAGAGGTTAAATGAAACATGAGTTTATTAAATCCATTCTGCATTTACTAAAGCAGCCTACATGACAGTATGCGTATTTCATTGTCTGCTACATTGGTGGTAAAACCTGTAATAAGTGATTATCAGCAGCAGAAACAAGTTGTGAGCATTAAACTGACAAATCATCACCTTCTGAGTTGATATATTGAAGTATTTATTAGCAAGCAGTTGCTTATTTACACATCTAGCAGTTAGGGAGCTACATTAACATTCATTTTGAGTTTCTGGCCACCTGTTTAAGGTCCATATGGTGAAAATCCTTTCGGGGTGAAATGAAGATTGACGTGTAAAATAACAGCTGCTGGGATATGAAGATGCTTATTTCTGCTATTCCCTAAGTCCCCCCATAACTAGTTAGCCACTCGAGCTTCAAAATCAAGTAAGAGCTTGACTCAGGTGCAATGTACTGCCGAACTAACCAATATTAAACCAGCTCAAACTTAGATGCAGAGAGAGTTTTCTTCCTGAACAAGGCAGGAACAGCAGGAGCTCACTGGTTTTCAGAGCAAAACAGTCCTTTTAGAGCAGCCCTAAATCATACTATCACAGTGTAACTAAGCATGTTTGAAGCATTTTGAGCTCAAAAACTGAAAGACACACTCTGGGGACATAAGATACTTGCATTAATTTGCTGAAAAGTGGCACAATATGGGACTTTTAAAAGAAAATTATTCCCAACTGCTGTTGCTAAGTACTTGCTCAAAGGCAATTCTAGTTTTTGTTGGGTTTTAATGTAATTTTAAAATTTCATCAGGTAATTTGGTATAGCACATGACATTGTAGAGTTTTCGTCTTAATTTGTAACTTAGCCAGGTAATGTGGTATGATATATATAATATTGCACTTTGGTTCGATGCCTGTTGCTGTTTAAAAGTGCTATATGAATTAGGGAGATTTGACTTCATTTTTAAAAATTTTTTTTGCTCTGTTTTGGTCTCCACCAACCTCTGACAAAAATATCTGCTTTAGCTGCTAAATGCGGAACAATATTTACCAGATTGTCATTGACCTTGCTATCATTTGGTGCTGGTCAGGTAGTGTGTAGCTTGTTTTTAGAACTTTTTCTTTGACAAATGCTAAAAGCGGCACCATAAGAGTGTCTGAAGTAAACCAAATCAGTAAAAGACAACTAAACTATGAGCTAAAAAAATTGTGATAAAGAGCTGTAATGTCAAGGAGATCAGCTGATTATTCTGTGATTAAGCGGAAACAACTATCATTGTACAAGAAAACTATGATTTGGTTTTATTCTTGTAGTTCTGGTTAACAGTTCGAACACTGTACTGTCATTTTAATTGACACAAATTCACCCAAGTATTAGCTAAAATGTCGGACTTGTTGACAGTTAGAAAAGTTAGATACCATTTTAATATCTGTTTGTTCAATATGAATTTACAACCAGAATATAGTTAGCTTAGCATGAAGCTAACCATACATGACAGAGAAAGTTCTAAAAACAAACTACAGCTCAAAACGGTGGGAAAGTCAATCACAAGCTGGTGACTATTGTTGAGCATTGAGCACTAAAGCAGGAGGAGTTGGTGGAGACCAAAACAGAGCTAAAACATTTAATAAATAAAAGCTGTTATGTATATAGCAAATTTAGAACAACTGGCATTGAGCTAAAGTGTTTTCCTATATAAAAATTAGATTAAAGTTAGATATTTACCTAGATGTTTAAATATTAAGTCTAAGATTCTACAGTATTATATTCTATACCAAATTACCACTGAGTAATTAAAAATTATAGTTCAGACCAAACAAATCTGAAGATTACCTTTGAGTAAGTACTTTACAGCAGCAAGGAATTACACAGAAGAGATTTGTCTTAATTAGCAAGCTTTAGAGTTGCTGAAAGGCAAATTATTAATTTTGGACAAAGCTGGAAAAGCTGTTTCCTCATGCTTCATGCTAAACTAAGCTAAGCTAGGCTAAGCCGCCAATTTACCAGACAGACCTGAGAGTGGTAGCAATCTTCTTGATAAGAATGCAAATGAGCATATTTCAGAAAATGTTGTGAAAATGTGTTTTAACTAGCGATCAGCGTTATTTCTTTTCTAGCGTGGAGAGTCTCTTACAGCCCCACATGATGTGTGTTCAGCCACAGCGATGAATAAACATTTCTTGTGAGGATGCAAAGCTAATCTTTGCTGATGGATTTCTGAAGCCTCTGACAGCGGCACATGACAACACATAAACAGAAGTGAATTATTCGGCCCTTAAAAGAGGAAACCTCAAGTATCAGCTCTGAATGTCGAATGAGGTTTTATCATGGTGGAGGAAGGCGTTATGCTAATCCGGGGACTGGGACTACTGGAAGGCCAGTATTCCCAGCAGAGGCAGTCAGAACCAGTTTAATAGTTTGACCTAGTACCCCGGTGAAATACTCAAAGGACTGTTTATTCTGTGGGGCTCTCTGTGCTGTGGGAAGATATATGAGACGAGGCATAAACAAGGAAGATGCTGAGCAGGAAGGCTGAGGGTAAAGCCTGTTTGGGTGGTGATGTGTTTGCAGCCATATTCCTGTGTACATAACGGATGGAGTGGAGGGATTTGTGTTCGGGGATTTGAGCAGAAAATAAAGGTGTCTTGTGAAGGTGGCAGCATCCAAAATAAGGAGGTGTCGAGGGCATCATTTGTCTTGGATGTCCAGGAGTAAAACAGCAACATCCCTGTACTCGCTATTTCCTCCTGAGCTAATTCTAAAGATATACCTGATGTCCCCACGGCACACTGTAAAGATCCATTCTGTCACTTCTATGGGGTTCTAACGGCAGCACAATAGCTCATGTCCTGTATTTTAGTAAATGCCTGCTCCCTACTCTTCCCAGCGCTGGTCATTAGACATTAAAAGCAGCTTATGAGTTCATTACAGGCAAAATTATCATGATATAATAATCTTCTAAGGGGCTGGAGGCTGTGAGTGCCTTCTGAAGGAAGTGAGTGGGTAACACCCTCATAACAAAGTCATTACGGATCCATAATGTATTACATGATGACAGATTGTATGTAACTTTTAAATGTAATAATAATGAAGCACAACCGCGCGCTAAATGTATTTCTGTAGGACTCGGGGTCATACAGAAATGCCCAGAGAGCCGTAAACAACTATTACTTGGTCAAACACATTCTATTGGAAATGATTCACAGTGCGGGTCAACGATGTGGTTTAATTACAGTCGTCGCTGTGCAAAATGTCCATTAAACGGCTGCTAAAGGAGAGAAATCACTGGCATGCTGTTACTGATTACACCTGATTACATTGCAAAAAAGGCATTTAATAGGAAATAAAAACAGTAAAGCAGTCAGATGAATTAAGTTTAACTCTTTTCACACTGTATATGTCTGATCAAGGTTCTGTATTTACAGATGGCAACCCTTCTAGTGGCCTTTTCTAAGAGTTACCACCTGAATTGAAGACCATTAGAGGGCAACGCACAGACATGGAGTTACACCCAACTACTATTCATGGAGAGACATGTAGAAATCTGATGTTTGTTTTTCCATTTTTGTCGTTTTTTTTTTTTTTTTAACTGTTTCTGGCTCTAAAAAAAATCTGTAATTTTATATTTTTTTGTAAAAAGACAACATGTCTGCTGGTTTGGGGTTTAGAAGGTTAAAGAACATACCAATTTAATGGATGGTCACGTGATAAAAAGGCATTCTATCTGCTTAACAGGGGTAAATCTCTATTACACCAGCATGTTTAATCCAATCATACTTACTTACTTGACATTTTGAGATATACACTTTCTCGCTTTTCTCTCTGAGACTTAAAGGATAAGGTTGATACCACCAGCAGATTCCATGAGTCTCAAGGTAACTGGACCCAACCAAGAAACTCTGAAAAAACATTGGATTTACACTTTGTTCAGAAACAAACAAGATCCCAATAAATGAGCTTTACAAGACTGTGTTTTCAATCCTTATGCTAAGCTAAGTCAAAATGCTGATGGTAGCTTCACATTTACTGTAGAAACATCCAAATTGTCTCTGATTTCTTTCTGACATTTATCTAAAGACACCTCGGTTGAATTAGCTTTAGTATCTAATGTGGCTTCGTAGCTAAACAACGTTAAGATTTTGGTCTGAGATTTGAATGCTGGAGACTCAACTGATGTTTCTTCTGTCAAGATGGGACAAACTACAGATTTTTAAAAAATATTTGCTGCAGTTTTGCTTCACTGAATTCCATTTTTTCTTCTACAGGGGAAATTGTTCCAGTATTTGTAAAAAATAGTTATTGATGCCCAAAATCGAAAAAAAAAAAAATGTTTGGCTTCAACAAAAAAGCTAATACAACGGTTTGCTTCAGTCTTTTTGAGTTAGAAAAATGTACAGAAATAAGGACATTTCTAAGTGACCCCAATCTTTGTATATGTATTTTTTTCTGTTGTAAGGCTATTATTTACTCTCCAATTTACAGTTTTGATTCAGCAGAAATAAACATGTCAGTTTCCTCTAATTAATAGAGCCTAAGGTTGTTTATTTTAGCGTTACAGTTGAGTAACTGATTGATTTCTTGAGGAAGAAATTGAAAAAACAGCCTTGGGCTTCGGCGCTAATGTAAATAGAAAGTGGAGAAAAAGTGTAAGGCAACATAAAATTACCACAAAACTACACTAAAGTGCTGAACTACATCCTGTGCCGGTAGTGTGAGATGTGAGACACGTTTATCTCATGAAATCCACTTTAATTAATGTAAATCTTCATAGTTTCTTGCCACATTTATAGATTACTTGGTGTCAGTTTGTGCTTGACCTTTGCTCTCTGCGGTGAAACATCTTCAGGGTGGATTTCTGCCTCCTCTGGTGGAACGTTTTGGAGAGAATTCAGCAGCCTGAAGATTTATATTTTCCCCAGTGAAGATAAACTCACACTGGGGGCAACGAGTGTGAATTTTCCAGGAGGGAAAACGTTTTGTGGCTTTTCCCATCCGTCCCTCAGCAAACACTCTCCCTCTCCTCTCACAGTTTTGCTGATTTTCCCTCCTTTTCCTCTTTCTCTGAGCTCTCCACCTGCCTTTGTTTGCTCTCCTACCTTTGCTCTTCATCTCCTCCTCCTCCTCCTCTCTCTATGGATAATTCATCAGTGTTTCTCAGAGCTGCTGTCTGCCTGCCTGCCTACTGTGATTTCCACTGGGACTCTTTCAGGGACCATTCCCACCTCAACCGGGAATTAGAGCCGCGGCTACAGAGGGAAATTAATCACAGCCACCTTATGTACACAAACACACACATGAACGCACACTTTGCTCTTTCCTCTCACTTTTTGGTTTCGACTCTGTCACTTTAAACTTTCACACACACACACACACACACACACACACACACACACACGTACCTGTACATTCATGGACACTTTCTCTTTTTTTCTATACACTCTTGGTCTCAACACACTTCATCATCATCCTGTCTTTGATCGGTTGCGGCTCAGCTGGACCGTAGCAGCGATCATGGAAACTGTTTTACGGCTTTCGAATAACCAGCTGCAACATACAGATGCACAAGAACGAATACACAAACAAAACACACAGTTAAATACCAAACTAAGTGTGCATGGAGTCATTTCATCTCATATCATCCATCTCTTGACTTGCCTGAAAATTTTAGAGCATAAATTATTGATAATAATAAAGATATTTTAATTATATTTAGATTATTTCATTTCAAACAAGAAAAGCACTCAGAGAGGGCAGTACTCTGCCACGGCTGCTCAGTCGCTGTATCATTTCCGATTGGATAAGTCGGTGGATTTGTAGTAGAACTGCAATCATGTGATCATCAGCAGGCAGCTGATGTAGTGTTCACTTGTTGTCATGGTTACAGTGACGCCGTGCTGCTTTCTCACAATGATACAGAAATCTGTGGATCCAGACTATAAACCGCATCACTTCCAAAATCTAATGAGGTAGTTCTTGTGTCATTTCTGACCTTTCCTGAAAATTTTATCCAAATCCGTTAGTCTGTTTTTGAGTAATGTTGCGCACAGACGGAATAACAGACGGACAGACAAACGTACGCCGATTGCAGCAAAACTCCACCGTGTTCCTTAGTTGAGTAATAATCAAAAATTTTCCAATAATTTCTGCTTGATTATCTCTGGTTTGTCTGGAAACTTTATAGCAGAAAATACTGACAATAGAAAAGATATTTTTAGCTATACTTGGGTTAATTGGGTTATTCCATGTCAAATAACAACATTTTTACCACAATTTTTGTTCAGTTTTCTCCGATTTACCTCATTTTTGTCTAGCAGACATGTATACTAATAAAGATAACTATGACATTGTACCTTGATTTATCAATGCTTTCACAGATAATTTGTTCTTTGTTTGTTTTTTTGTTTTTTTTTAAAGCCTTTTTACCCACTTTAGTGCATTTTTTTGTGCATAGAAATTTGAGGCCATTGGAACGATAATATCTCAGGAACTATTAGAGATAAAAGCTTGATTTTTTTACTGTTATTACTCATCATGTCGTTAATTTAGAATCTGTAATATTGGACACATAAATCAAATTACCTCTGATTATGGGTGAGCTGAAATATGAATAAAGCAGTGGGGCCATCATGCAAAGTCCCATAAAGTGAGTCAGCGGGCAGCTCTTGGGTAGTATCTGAAATATCAATCTAAAATTTCACAGTTAGGATTTTAAATAATCATAGTTTATTATAAAAAGGTTTCAAGCAAATAAGAGATGTTTGAGCGGAAAACCATTTTGAAACTTGGATTAGACTATCTGGCAATAATTTTATGTTTGCGATACAACCTGACTTATCTGTTCAATCAATTATTAATGAAAACAACTTTTTTTCCATCTTGGCGACCAAGTATTTCTTAATAGAAAGTATCCTGTATGTTACGTTTTGTATTTTTGCTACATGTGGTTCAGGAAATATCACCAGTTGACTTGTGCATTTTATTTGTTAGTATGTGCTCAAAAGTTAGGACTTTTCATGACAATTTCATCTTTTTTTCATATTTCAACTCACCCATAATCAGAAACTATTTGATCTACTTCTCCAAATTCACAATTCAGTTTCTGAATCAATGACATGATAAGAAATAACATTGAAAATTTCAAGCTTTTATCTTTCATAATTCCTGACATATAGTTGTTCAAACAGCCTCAAATTTCAATGCGTGAAAAAAACCTATGTCCATGGGGGATTATTTAAAAAGAAAATGTCTCACAAAGCACTTGCTGTATCAGTGTCGTATTTTCTAGACGTCATTTGTAACATTTATAGTTTATGATGGAAAAGTTTCAAGCGTATCAGAGAGGGTCAAGCAGATGATTTAAGCTGGAATAACCCGATGATATATGAAGGAAGGGAAAGGTTATAGGAGCTAAAATCCAAGAAAGACAGAGTAGTGAGGTCTGCAGAGGGGGATGGGATGGTTTCAGCCTTCCACCATTACAGCTGGATGCAGCAGCCACAGCACAGTGTGTATGTGAACAGGCAGAAAGCCGAGTATTGATCAGGGATCGAGTGGCTCCCAGTGTGAGCACCAGAGGAGGGACTGAATGTCACAGTGGAGCTCTCGATGTGGATGTATGTGTGTTGAAACAGGGAGGAGGAGGAGGAGGAGGAGGAGGAGGAGGAAGAGGAGGAGGAGGCAGCGTTGCACTTCACAGCAGCTACATACAGAGCTGCAGGTTACTCTGCTGAGCTGTTAGGAATTTATCAAACAGCTGCTATTCTACTGTAGCAGGTAAAGCAGTTTCCCACAGTGAGAAGTTGAGAAGGAGAAACTATACTATACTGTACATCTACATCTTTTTTTTTTTTTTGAAATAAATTTACAGCTCCAAAGTATCAACAGCATCCAAGACAAGAGATGAGCAGTTAGGCTGAACACCAAGTACAACAAAGTGCACTTACAAAAGCAGAAAAATATACAAATAAAGATAAATAACAGAAGTTGTTCTACGAGGGTACTTCAAAAAGCTATCTGAAAACAAGGGGCATAACTCCCATTCTGGGGTATAACTATATACTCAAGATCCTTAAATCACTCTCCACAAAAACTCAAATGTTTGAAGAATAGCGTTCCTCCAGGATAATGTCTCTCCAAAGTTTGTTGGCGCTTTCAGTATTGGAGTTGCTACGCTGCTCCTCTTCTTCTGATTCTTCTGGGACTTCAGGTGGTAGAAGCAGCCAAACGTGGCTTTGAACCTCACTCACCCAACCTGCACCATCTGACTTCTGTCTGATTCCCAAACTGAAATCCCACTTGCACCATTTTCAGACTGATGATGAGGTCATGCATGTTGTTGAGGAGTATCTGTAGTCTTTCTTCTAGGAAGGGGCAGTGGAAAGTAATGCAGGAACAGTCTTTGCCCTGTGATGTTTTCTGGTGAGGCCAAGAACTTTTTGACGTACCATGTGATTTCTGTCTGTTTCCCAAACTGAAATCATTATTTTCAGAGCGATGATGAGGTCATGCATGCGGTTGAGGTGCATCTGGGGGCTTAAGATGTGACTTTCATTTAAGAAGGGAAAGCAAAGCTTGAACATCAGTGGACCAAGTGTACTGAAGTTAAAGGAGACTATGTTAACATACATACCATGCATGAAAAATCTTTCTCCTGTTATGTTTTCTGGTGCTTCTATTCCTCCATATTATGAGATTTGGCTTTTGTCCACAAAGTTACAGCAAAGCTCGAATACTGGTGAACCAAGTAGACTGAAGTTAAAGAAGACTATGCTGAAAAATTATTCAAGAACTATCTTTCTCCTGTGATGTTTCCTGGTGAGGCAGAGAACTTTATGAAGTACAGTCTGACTTCTGTTTCCTAAACTGAAATCACCATTTTCAGACTGATGATGAGGTCATGCATGTTGTTGAGGAGTATCTGTAGTCTTTCTTCTAGGAAGGGGCAGTGGAAAGTAATGCAGGAACAGTCTTTGCCCTGTGATGTTTTCTGGTGAGGCCAAGAACTTTTTGACGTACCATGTGATTTCTGTCTGTTTCCCAAACTGAAATCATTATTTTCAGAGCGATGATGAGGTCATGCATGCGGTTGAGGTGCATCTGGGGGCTTAAGATGTGACTTTCATTTAAGAAGGGAAAGCAAAGCTTGAACATCAGTGGACCAAGTGTACTAAAGTTAAAGGAGACTATGTTAACATACATACCATGCATGAAAAATCTTTCTCCTGTTATGTTTTCTGGTGCTTCTATTCCTCCATATTATGAGATTTGGCTTTTGTCCACAAAGTTACAGCAAAGCTCGAATACTGGTGAACCAAGTAGACTGAAGTTAAAGAAGACTATGCTGAAAAATTATTCAAGAACAATCTTTCTCCTGTGATGTTTCCTGGTGAGGCAGAGAACTTTATGAAGTACTGTCTGACTTCTGTTTCCTAAACTGAAATCACCATTTTCAGAGTGATGATGAGGTCATGCATGCATGCTGTTGAGGATTATCTGGAGGCTCAAGACAGGACTTCCTTCCAGGAAGGGATAGCAAAGCTTGAACATTGGTGGATCAAGTGCGTTGAAGTTAAAAGAAAATCTGTAAAGTAATGCAATAACAGTCTTTCTTCTGTCTTCTTCTTCTACTTGTTTCCCAAACTGAAATTGGCATTTTCAGAGTGATGAAAAGGTCATGCATGTTGTTGAGGAATGTATGGAGGCTCAAGTTGTAATCTTCTCCCACGGAGGGACAGTAAAACTTGAACATCAGTGGACCAAGTGCATCGAAGTTAAAGGAGACTATATTGAAAAATAATACAAGAACAATCTTTCTCCTGTGACATCTTTTGACGCTTCTATTCTTGTATGCAGGAAAAAACCCTGCAAAATGTGAAGGTGGTGTCAGTTAGTTCACTGGAGCTCTGTTTCACTTTCTCACCTGACCTGGCAGTGTCTTTCTTCTGTCTGTTTCCCAAACTGAAATCGCCATTGCTGTTGAAGTATATGGAGGCTCAAGCTGTAAATTTCTTCTGCAAACTGATAGTTCAGCTCAAACATGAGGGAAAGTTCCCTGAAATTAACCCTCGTGTCGTCCTGCAGGTCAAAATTGACCCATTTCAAAGTTTGAAAATGTGGGGAAAAAAAATATTTTCACAGTGAAACTTCTGATGTCCACATTTTCAACATTTTTGGAAATTTTGGAACATTTTTTGGTGGAGAAAAAGAAATGTTAAAATGTTTCTTAAGAACATTCACAAAAAAAACCCAAACAAAATCCAGCAAAATTTGCTGGGTTTTGGTTTGTTGTGTGAATGTTCTTAAAGAAAATATTAGAAGTTTTACTGATATATATGTAATCACTTTAGATATTTTTAGGATTTTTTTTTTTGAAGATTTTTACTCATTTTTTGAAAATATTTACAAGAATTCTCGTGCCAAATTTGGGGAGTTTTTATAAAACTTTTAAGTAAAACTTTTAAGGAATTATTGGAATTTTCTTCCTGAAAGTTTTGCAAATTTTCAGAAATTTGGGGGATTCTTTAGCTGAATTTTGGGATTTTTTGAACACAAGGAAACAATATTTTTTTGATGCCCGTAAATGAAAACAACAGGAGGGTTACATGAGACTATGGAAAAACTATGCAAGAACAAGCTTTCTTCTGTGTTGTTTTCTGGTAAGAAGTCTGACTTCTGTTTACCAAACCGAAATTGCAATTTTCAGATTGATGATGAGGTCATGCATGCATTTAAGGAGATGTGACCTTCTTCCTCATATGTATGCTTGCAGTGAGCCTTGCTTCATAGCTGTTTGGAAACAGCAGCTCTCAACTCAAGGCCCACTAACTCGCTTAATCTGGAGCTTTTGACTGCCTCACACTGTCTTCATCAGATCCCATTACTTTAAATGCGTTCAGGATCAACTCTCATCACCCGTCGCTGCTGAAAAGCCTGATGAAGCTCCAGAACAGGAGAGAAAGTGGACCTTGAGTTGAGGATTGTTCTGTCAGCTGAGTTAATGCTGTTTGAGGATGTTGCAAGGACGAAGTTTAGAAGAATAACAGCTGGCGAGAAACCAGTGAAAAACGAACCTTTTATTTGCACTGCAATTAGTGTCAGTCCCTTTTGAAGAGGAGGAGGAGAAAGAGTGTGAGCTAATTTTACCCCTTAGGATACAGGAAGGTTAAAAAATACAGAATAACAAAATAGCGTCAGGGAGCCACTGGTGGAAAAAAATAGTACATGTATGGAGAATAAATTGGTCACATCCTTTGCATTTCAACTGAAGCATCAGTGTTTAAATGTGCAGTTTTCTGAGCAGATATTTTGCAACATGGACGGCGAGTTAAGTGGTGTCCTTGTTTTAAGAGGAGATAAAGGCTTGATTGGAGCATGCAGCGAGCGAAGAGGAGAATCATCCCCCTTTAGAGCGGCTTGATAGAGCTCAATTGATTAGAGTCAATTAGAGAAAAGGTCGGGCCACAGCTGGGGCAACAGAGCTACTGTCACTGGGATTTACCGCAATGAAAACACCTCACACATGTGCATACTCATTTAAAGCTGCGCACACACTGAAGTAGATCGAATGGAGACAGACGAACAGAACTTGCACACTCTTTTCAAGCTGCGAGAACCAATGTAAAGAGACACACACTGGCCTCCTGCTGCTTATCTGACTGCTGTTGTGAACATTGGATCAATCCGCCTTCATGTGTGATGAGAATCGCACTCCGTTTACTACCATTATCTCAAAGAAAATGTGCGTGTTTGTGCTTGAATTACATGTCGCCGCTGATTTGGTCACTCAAGGTCAGGCATACGTTTTTTTTCCAAACTCCGTATAACAAAGCATGTTTCTTTAAACATCCCCCGACACCCGTTCATTCTCTTCCTCACCTCTCCTGCTTCCCATTCATTAGTATAACCTTCATTCTCTTTCTGTTCTCCTCTTTCCCCTTGTGTTCGCTCCTCCCCTGCATACATCTTCATAATCTTCCTCATATCCTCTCAGAATATCTTTTTTTTTAAACCTCTCTTATTTGTCACCCATTTTGGCTTAATGCACTCTCAAACTGTAATGTTGTTTCCGAAGCAAACAAACCGAGAGGAAAAGCTTGCATCTGCACAGGTGACACTTTCTGTTTCTTTTTTTTTTTTTTTTTTTTTTTACAGCTTTCTCTTCTGTTCTCTTTGCATTTTCTGCTTCACTTGCAGCCAGAAAAGAGAAAAAGTTTTTGAAGAGGTATTGATGTGTTAACCTGAAAGCGGCCCCTTCTTCATATACCGTTGAGTAGTCGACTTTGAAAGGAGAAATCTTAGTAGAATTCATGAGCAATGAAACACTCGCTTTCTCAGTTAAATACATTCATACGGCAGTTCCACTGAGGTACTGGGACTTTGAGGTGCCAAACTAAGTTGGTTGGAGAATTGCATCAAGCCTTTCTTGGTCTAGAAAAATAAGGGGAGGCTGTATCTTGACAAAACTCAATGTGAAAAACTAGAGCAAGTTTTGCGGCACAGCATGAAGAAGTGGAACTGCTTAAAGTCAGTGTGAAGGAAATTCAGATTTGTTCCTAAAATATGTGACACGTGTCAGAAAACAAATGCTGAAAACATGGAAAAAGACTGAACTATCATTTAAATATAATTGTGGAGTTAGACTGTTCTTTGTTATTTCTTTGTCAAGGATTAGTTTTATAATGACGTGATACATTTCAGACAATATCTGCTGAAAACATGGGAAAAGACTGTAAGCTATGTAGATCTTAACTGTCTTAATTGTGGAGTTAGACCATTTATCAGCATTTTTGTGTTAAGGATTTGTTTTTTTTCAAAGACGTGATACATGTCAGAAAATAAATGCTGAAAACCTGGGGGGAAAAAACTGTAAACTATGTAGAGCTTAATTGTTTAGTCAGACCATTCTTCATATTTTTTGTGTTCTGGGTGTGTCTCTTAAAGACATTGTACAAATCACACAGTAAATGCTAAAAACATGAGGGGAAACTGAACTATGTATAAGTGAATTGTGGAGTTACTGTTTTTTTTGTTTTTTTTTTTTTTAGCATTTTTGTGTTCAGGAATTACTTCAGTGACTTAATGGCCCTTTCCCATAAAATTTGCCAAAACTAGGGCGCATTAGCATCTGTGGTTCTCTAAGTTACTTTATCTACTACAGTCTACAGTTTCCTAGCTTGCAATGCCTTCATCTGTCAAATGCATCTCTACTGGAAACCAGAAATTAGAACAGCTGGGTCTCCTTATTTAAATCTCTTGAGACTGATCAAACGTAGAAGAGGTGGACTGATGTCATCAAGAGTTACACTGATAGACAGCTGAGAATCACGACCAACACCAGCCTCTGCTGACGACATTACACCAAGATGTTTTACAAGCTGGGATCCACCACTAATTTAATGTTACTGATGAAAAACCAGACCAACTACCTTCCTCCTCGGCCTTCATCCGCCTGTCCTGCTGACATGTTACCATCAGCAGCAGTAACTGACCACCAGTGTAAGTTGTCTTGTGAGCTTAGTTTATTATACCAGAAATCTTAGCTCGGAGCTGCAAAGTGACAATAATCCTCCATTTCTACATTCAGTGATTTCACATCCAACCTCTTTGGTTCAGATAAAATGAACTGACGTCTATTTACAAGGTTAGTATATTTTAATTTGCTGGGATGAAAGCTATCTATCAGGACCTTTAGCATTTCACGACTATATTTTTCTGACATTTTTTTAATCATTCCCTTTTAGCTGTGATCTTTTAACTTAAAACACTTTTTAAAATCAAGATCAAAAACATGGAATACAGGAAAAAAAAGTACCCAGTAGAAGACACAATCACTATTTGAAACAATACAATTAGCAAGTGACAAAGGATGCAATTAAGGATATATGGCATGTCTGACCCTGAGTTTAAGCTGCTGTGTCAGTAATTTCCATTTTGATTGTATTTAAACTGGATAAATTTGCACAACAGTGTTATTTTCTTATTATCACCATACAGCTGCAGCTTTATTTGAGTCTCCAAAAGTTCATCAGCACGTTCTTAAGTTGCCACAAAAGTACATTTTCTAGAGCCGCTACATCCCAATATTTTCTCTATTGCATGTTTTAAATCTATTACAGGACGAATATTACACTGAAATTTCACTGCTGCAAATTAAACTTGCAATTTCTGTGAGAAAAATCACAATTATATAAGTGTGTCCACTCATCTAGTCCGTGTTGGTTGTTTATCCTTTTCGCTCCAGCGCACTGAAGCCAAAACATTTCATGCACATGTGCAGCTTTGTCATTTCGCAAATCACCCCACTGTCTCTACAGAAAGCTTTCTCTCATAGCTATTAAGAAAATTCGGGGTAATTATTAGATATGTCATGTCCCCTAATAGACCTTTGTGTAATTAAATAGTTTAATTTCACTGCCAGATTATGCATCAAATCTATAAATACAATGCTAAAGTTTTACAGTATGATAGAGGCGTGCCTATGAGTGACTTACAGACTTATTGAGATAATTAGTTTGCTTCTAATTTCACATAGTCGAGACGGTTTATACTCACTAGCTGGCTGGAGGTTTTTGCTGTGGAATTTTCTCACTGGGTCGAAGTGGTTTTTATATGTTGTTTTTTTTATGCTGCCAGATATTGAGCTGCTGGTTTCCTGCAGGTTTCTCTGATTGTGTGTTGTTTGCTGCAGGGGGCTGGCAGCTTATCCAGGATCTGCAGGTATATAAAATATATGCTTACTTCAGGTTGAAATCCTTCAATCACATGCCCAGACAACAGACTTCATGTGTAATTGTTAATTTAAAATGAAATTTATTCACATAAAAAGTACATGATTTAAGCAGGGGCTTCAATAATTAGACAGGAAAGAGGTTATTTTCTCTCACCGCATCTTCAGCTAATTCATAAAATAATGAAAAGAGAGCTGCAGTTCATCATTTCCAGTACAGCAGCAAGAGTCACAATTAGCGCTTCTACAAGACGTCTGACGAGCTGCAGCTCTGCTTTCATTATGTGGCTGTACGATCCTGCCTTTCACTGCAGCGTTGTGTCGATGTGCAGGAGGAACATTTGCACCTCAAGGTCAAAATTAATAAATAACCAACTTTGACACAGATTTTCTACCCGCGGTTTTTCTGAGCACAAACCTGAGAAGAACCTTTTCTATAATTGAGGCCACTGGAGCCGACGGTTTGTTGGAAACACGCAGGAAACTGTAGGACGGAAAATGACCTTTGAGGCGGATTGCTGAGTCCTAAACAATGCGGTTAAATTTGACTCTTTGCGGGGGTCTGCAGGTATTTGTGTGTCGTGTTGCAGACCATTCCAGTGTGTGTTTACACGTGCTCATGCACTTACTGTGTAAACTCCAGGAACTCTGCTGGGACTTTGTCTTCACTCCATAAACTGCAGCTGCTTCTCTGTTTACTGAGGCATCCGGCACTGATGAAATATTCATCTGCAAAAAAAAAAAAAAAAGAAAAAGAAAAAAAACTCCCATCCATATAACTAGGAGCTACTCCTGCATAGCATACGTGGCTTTCATCTGGGACTCACGCTCTCAGACTGTGATGAAGAAGTACAGTACAGGGTTGGACGAAGGCCAGACTCACTTACAGTTACACTCTCACCTCTACACACTGCGTTCGCTTTACATTCACAGCTTCAGGGAGCTTCAAACGCCCAGAAAGAAATCGTCCAAGGCTAACTTGTTGTTAAACATGCCGCCTCTAGAGACGGTCAGTTGATTCACAAATTCAGTCCAAAAGCTAGCTAGCTGGCAAGCGGAGCGGACGACTTCGTCATCACATGGCACTGTGAGACTGCTTTGTTTATATTCACCAGTTGTGCGCCACCTTGGATTGTGCTACATTCACTAACTTTTTGCCCTTCATTATGGCTCCAAAGCGTAAGTCCGACTCTTCTGATGGCAGTGCTTCGAAGAAAAGCAACATATTCTGCTATCTTCTTAGAAAATGACTCATACATGCATGAAAGTCATTGGTATTCATGACTTTTCCGAAGAGCTGATCAATATCATGATGCACGTGACGACATTGTTTATATTTTTGGCGGAGTTCCGATTTACGGCAAAAATCGACTTACATCGCGATGTAGTAATGGAACTCCGACATAAGTCAAGGACCCCCTGCATTAGCCTGCTAACACATAAAGACAAAATGGTCAAACAATATGCCTCCTAAATAGCAACATATAGTGTTATTCTTAGCAGTCATTGGCTGTATGTCCATTTGACTGTCAAGCAAATATACAAGCAACATTTGAAATGCTGCGAAAACTACTAAAAAAGTACCGTCATAGTGTCATCAGAAGGTGGCGCTACAGGCTACATTACACATGGCTGTAATAAACAGAGCAAACAAATGGGTGAGCTCCATTACTGATACTGTGTTTGAAACAACCCACTATACTAGCAGAATGCACTAATTATGCTAAAACTAGGGTGCATTCCAATACTCACACCACTAAACTACAAAAGTTGGGGGTCACCCAGACAATTTAGTGTTTTCAATGAAAACTCACACTTTTATTCATGTGCTAACATAACTGCACAAGGGTTTTCTAATCATCAATTAGCCTTTCAACACCATTAGCTAACACATTGTAGCATTAGAACACAGGAATGATGGTTGCTGGAAATGTTCCTCTGTACCTCTATGGAGATATTCCATTAAAAATCAGCTGTTTCCAGCTACAATAGTCATTTACCACATTAACAATGTCTAGACTGGATTTCTGATTAATTTAATGTTATCTTCATTGAAAAAAACTGCTTTTCTTTCAAATACAAGGACATTTATAAGTGACCCAAGCTTTGGAACAGTATTGTATGTGTAATTTCTTTCTGTTGAGAGGCTATTATTTATTCTCTAATTTCCAGTTTTGATTAAGCAGAAATAAACATGTCAGTTTCCTCTAATTAATAGAGCCTAAGGTTGTTCATTTTAGCGTTACAGTTGAGTTACATATTGATTTCTTGAGGAAGAAATTGAAAAAACAGCCTTGGGCTTCGGCGCTAATGTAAATAGAAAGTTGAGAAAAAGTGTAAGGCAACATAAAAATACCACAAAACTACACTAAAGTGCTGAACTACATCCTGTGCCGGTAGTGTGAGATGTGAGACACGTTTATCTCATGAAATCCACTTTAATAAATGTAAATCTTCATAGTTTCTTGCCACATTTATAGATTACTTGGTGTAAGTTTCTACTTGACCTTTGCTCTTTGTGGTGAAACATCTTTCTGCCTCCTCTGGTGGAACGTTTTGGAGAGAATTCAGCAGCCTGAAGATTTATATTACGGTTGCTGGAAATGTTCCTCTGTACCTCTATGTAGATATTTCATTAAAAATCAGCCGTTTCCAGCTTGAATAATCATTTACCACATTAACAATATCTAGAATGTATTTCTGATTAATTTAATGTTATCTTCATTGAAAAAACTGCTTTTCTTTCAAAAATAAGGACGTTTCTAAGTGAGCCCAAACTTTTGAACGGTAGTGTATATCCCACAGTCAACCAGAAAAGATATTACATCAAATGTAAATTGCCAAAAATACCAGGTAATCCTATCACATCTGTTTGGATTCTGCACTGTGTCCCATAATGCAACATGCTGGAACGTTAACAGCTTGTGGGGCTTCATAACAGACCGTAGTACTATTATTACAAGCCAAGGTATAATTCATTTTAGAGTAACATTAATGTCATTACATTTTATTTTAAAGGCTACCATTGTCGTTGTGATTCATGTTACTGTATGAGCACTATATGACTGGTATACTGGACAGTTCTGTTGCAGGGGTTCCTCGACTTAGGTCAGAATTCAGCTCCTATGGCGGGATGGAAGTTGGTTTTCGTCGTAATTCACTCTCCTACGTGTTAGCAAATGGAGCACAATCCATTGTGGCGTACAACCGAATGAAAACAAAGCTGTCTTCTTCTTATAGTGCCGTGCGATGACGTATTCATCCGCTCCGCTCGCCAACTAGTTCTACATAACCAGTTCCAACTTAAACAGCTGTAGGTCAAAGACGTCATAAACCGAGGACCCCTGTATAGGGTGGATTATTTTGGATATTTCTAGTTCGAGTTTTTAGGGGTGGACGGCCACTTTTGTTAACCGTTTTATCCTTTTTCTGTATTTAGGAAGGCAAGCGATTGTACTTTTGTCTGCTATTTTCTTCGTTAGGTGATCTTGGCTTTTTATTTTCCTCGATAGATCATTTTGGTTGTTGTTTTGGCCTGTGTCCAGCCTGACTTAACTCCTATAAATGGTGTACATAAATGCCTCGGCCACCTCTAGACGAGGTATAACACCACTGAAAGTAAAACTATGTAGTTAGGAATGCTGACCTGGTCTTTGCTAACCACTAAAAAAAAAAAAAAAAAAACCCTGAAGACAAAACAGAAAATTTTGGCCACCTGGGAAAGAAAAATGTAGAAAAGTCTTCAGGAACTGCTTTCAATCAGACAAACTATAATCATTGTTTGGTGTAGGCTGGTATGTTTCATGCTGTCTGAGGGCGAAGACAAAATTAGTGTAAACAGCAGATTAACCATGTGAGTTTAACATTTATTAACTAAATACCATGGAAGTAGAGATGTAGTGGAAGCTGGATTTGTGCTTTAGTGCAATTTTGGTTTCCATTTTGGTAGAAAATTGTGTTCATGTTAAGGTCTACTTGGACTAATACTCTAATCACTTCTTCCATTTATGTTAATTTCAATTGGCGTCGTGTTTTTTAAATTTCTTTCTGCTAATGCATGGGGCTTTTTTCTGCCTCCTTCCACCTGCAGCTGCATTTAAAGTGGATGACAGGTCCACCGAGTTCCCACCAACGCAGAATATTACAAAAGTTTGTCGCCCACATACACCATGCATTGACATCTGTGGTCTGAGTCTTCACCGTAATTCAGAACTTTGGTCCTGTTTTTTCCTTTATATTGCACAGTACATTGTTTCTTTTCACAAATTGCATAGTCTCTCAAGTGTTCAGTCAACACAATGTACCAGAAAATTACTGTCTGTCTCCGACTTCAATTTAAATGCACTTGATTTTTTCCCATTTTCAATTCACCAACTCGTCCTTAACCTCCAATCACTTTGTAATGAATACATATAAAGTTTCAAATGGAAATATACTGAAAATCCAGCAACAATCTTCGTATTCAGGGCTCCCCATCTGGAAATGCAACACACACAGATGCAAAGATATATTTTACCTGGATGTGTTATCATATGGACATTTATGAAAAACTAGAAATACCAAAATGTAGCATAAATACTTGCTGTTTACATATTGCTAATATTTATGTGAGTATACATATATTTGCGATGTACTGGGAAAAAATAAATCTGTATCTGCCATATGGAATTATAAATGTCACAAAAATATTAATATAACTTATGGTATTTAATATTATCATACCTACTGGCACAATGAGTTTTAGGAAACTAACAAGTGACATTAATTAAACTTACTGGAGATAAACACAAGCTTGCAGAAAATCCAAATGAAAATCCAACAAAGATAAATCCAGACAAGAAAACTAAATTATATCAAAAAGTGGCACCAAAAACAAGAACTCAAACCAACAGAAAACAACACAGAGACATGCAGCGAAAGACACGTGTGGATTATTAATAGGCAGGTAACTAATTAGGAAATGAGACACGTGTGAAACTAATGAGGTAGACAATCAAAAAAGTGAAAACACACAAAGGAAGGAAGCAAAAACGCACAAGGTACGCAACTTCAAAATAAAACCAAGGCCGAGACTGACACGTGCTATGCAGCATTAGAGGCAACTGTTGTTCAATTTTGCCCAGAAAGTTTAGAAAAAAGCTTTAAAGTCCCATTTTCTGCCCATTTTCAGCAACTTAATGGCTCTCTCACATGTCCCCAGAATGTTAGGGCCACTGGTGATTTTGTGCCGTCTTGCTTCTGTGCTGGACTTTTTTTGGGGCCTTTGTAGAGGGAGATGGCCTGTGTAGACCCAGCCATGGCTGGTTTGAGAGACTCTCCACAAGCCCAGCTGCCAATCATCTCAGCTAATGAGTCTGGAGCTGAAGACCTGCACTCCAGCCTTTGTTCTCCAAGGCACCTGTTGTGGTTTATTTAGTACACTCATTTGTTCCCTTTATTTGTTGTGGGTGTGGCTATTGTGCTTAAGCTTATGAGTTTAGTAGTTTAGTTTTTCTTTAGCTAGGTTGATAACTAGTCTTTGCTTGGTTTTATTTGGTTCTTTGATCGAGCAACATCCACCAGCCCTGTTTTCCGTTGTTTGATCACTTTTATGTTAAATTTGTTACCCAACCAGTTACATCTGATTGTTTTTGTTACCTCCAGGTGACCCTAGCGGTTGGGTTGTAACAAGCTCAAAATACACACAAAGATGACTGTATAAATCCTGGTGTTAGTCCTGTTTTAAATGGGCTGTTTCAGTGTCTGTAGCTTTAAATATAACTGAGCTGCTGCTGACCACACCCCCTTCAGGAAGAAGACTCTCTATTATATACATATAAATGTGTGAAACCAGGACTTTCTGCCACTTCTAATGTTTGCTCTGAGCGATCATCTGACCTAGTAATATCTTTTTTGAAATATTTGCTTGGTGAGTTTGTCAGACAGCGCTGCGGTTATAAAATCAGTATTTTAGCTGCAGAGCGATAGCTAGAAAATGAATCTGAAGTGACTGTTGGTCAAGATGTAGTCTTAATGAACCATGTTTTAGTCAATACTTCATATTTACTCTGTTGTCTGGAAACAAAAACAGAAAATATGGAAGTGAGAACAGCTTTATTAGGAATCCGGCTGTATTAAAATGCAATAAATGTGAGCACAGAGAGCAGGAGAGAAGAAAACTTTAGGTTGAACTGAAGCACAACAGGCGACATGAAAACACAGTAACTTATCCAGTCCTTGTTTGTTGGTTTTATATTAAAGTTTACACCATCTATTAATGTCCCTCAGTGCTCCACACAGCTCTGGTCTGGGAATATGCTGAAATCTAAGAATTAAACTCGTGACATTAGCTTCACAGTGGGCTAACACTAAGGATTTGCTATCAGTAATAGAAATAATATCCATTTGATCTTCAGTTCCTCGGGTGCTGGAAGTGCATGAAACCCTGTGTTCACTCTTACATCCAACAATAGAACATTTGGTGTGTTTTTCTTAAAGCTGACACATTTTAGAGTTAGCAGAAGCAGGTGTAGAAAGTAAATAAACCTGGTGGACTGAGAGGCAGCTGCTCCTTCTTAACAGTAGTTTGAGCTGGATGACTATTAGTTCTTTAGTTTAAACACATAAGCTCAGTAGAATTAGTAATAGCATGTAAATCTGAGAGGTGAACTAGCTTGAGGAATGGCTTAAGTACACATTTTCATATATTAAAAGCATTTATGTATCACAAAACACAATTAAAATAGATTTTCTCTGTATGGGACCTCTAAGACACGATTTTTGTTCCATCAAGCAAAGGATTACCATAAAATGCTGCATTAACTTTTTTATTTAGTTAGAAAACAGAATCTGAATCAGTTTAAAATGCACAAATTAGAAACCTATTTTGGGATATTTGCCTCCTCCAGCAGTCACAGTGGAAAGATGCTTAATTAGCATGAGGAACAAAATGTTATAGTTTATAGTTATAGTTTCAAATATATGTGACAAATACTGCATGTAACTATGAGATATATACACTATTTATTTACATGTACGCCCATACATCAGGTTTATAGATGAGTCCTTTCATTGTGAGGCTCCTCTTTGACACATTGTCTGCAAACAGCAGCAAAAGGTCAGCAGGCAGAGCGCCCAGTGTAGGACAACATCCACTCCTTACCGCATTCACAGATATTTTAGGAGGCCCTGAGGGTAAAACTACCCATGTGGTGGTTTTGCATGAACACGAGGAGTCGAGTCGGTGTGTAACTATCCCGAGTTGTATTTCACATAATGGCCATAATGTGCAAAAATAGTCTTCCTGGAACCCGGCGAGCCAAGAAGTTATTTTCAAGAAAAGAGGCACAACATGAGCCATGTGTTGAGCTTTGTTGCTCATATTCAGCTGCTGTTACACAAAGCGGCGGAACATTTTCCTTCTAAGGTGCAGCAGCTCATTTATTCTAGTCCAGACACAATCAGACAGAACTACTTGATGGTGTTTGGTGCCGGAACACGTCTGAGTTTGAACAGAAATTCGTCTGACTGTAAATGAAAATCGACAAAGTTCCAATGACGCTACTCATGGATTATCTGAACAGCAGTTTTGAGGCTTATGGTGCGTTCAAATACCCACATTACCATAATATAGATTATGGCAGAAAAAGACTGAGTATTTTAAAATGCACTCCGTCAAATGCTATAAAATATCAGGACGTTATACTGCATCTGGCTGCATTTTTGCAGTATTCCAGCCATTCTGACCCACAATAGTTGAGATACTGAAGATGCACAAACAGGCGACATGTCACTTTAAACTACGAACTATGATACACTGGAAAAAATAACATAAAAATAAAATCTGCAGCTGGGGTGCCAGAAAAAACGCACTAAAAATGATACCATGTTCAAAAATGAAGATGAAAAGTAACGGCAAATATCTGTAAAATAATATTTATAGCTGATTTAAATGCAGTAAAACAGTGTAAATGTATGGTTACACATTGTAAAGGAACAAATTACTATGGGTAAAAAAAATACAGATTTTTGATGTGGATATTTATATTGTTTTTACAGTTTACATGTAAATTAATGCTTTACTAAATATCATCTGTGATTTAAGAAAACAGGGAAAACTTTAATATAATTTTCAAAAGTTGTTTTTTTTCACAGTGTGCATACATCAGCAAGACCATCAAATTTTAAAGGTACAATATTGTGATGATGTAGCGAGAGAACCAAGAAACAGGAACCAAACTCCAACAGACTGGTAGCAAACTAAAGAGAACTTTAATGAAACTGTAGGTAGAACTAAGGATGATGGGAGAAAATAAAGGTAGCTGTGGAATTCATGCAAATAGGCAAGAGCCCATATCCTACAAAGAAATGCAAGAAAAACACAGTAGGAATGCAGGGAATCCAAGGAGAGGTGAAGAGGCAGGCAAACAGATCAAGTGGCGAAGAAGAACGACTGAAATCACGTTAGATAAATGCATCTGCGAGGCCAAGGCGACGACACAATCGTTCAAACAATGAAAATCACAGGAAACAAAACAAACCCTGACAGATGAAGTCATGTGTCCCAACTTTATGTGTGCTGAATGCATGTGGGACGTACATTCCAACTGACGTAAGAAGAACAAGTGTGCGATTTGGAATGCAAGGTCAGCTTGGTAGCACATGGTAACTCCTTTCAGTACTGTTTGTGGTATGTGTGCAAAGAGCATGTTTTAGTTATGCGCAAACAACTGTCACAACTCAGGGAACTGCATTAAACATGTTTTTGTGACCACTAGTGGGTGTATATTTGCTATTTCTCCTTGAACCTCAAACTCAGAATCACCCAGCGTTAATAACTAGCGACTAGAGAATCTGCAGCTGCCATCAACAGGAGAAACAGCAGTTTTTCCAGTTGAAGAGCCCACAGTGTCCATAACCAGACAAGATGTATCAGGTTAGGAGTGTGCTCATGAATTCACCAGGATCTAGTCCTATAGGATGGAACCGTCTAGGTAGAGTTCTACTATAACGTCCTGAGGTGTCCTGGGCAAAACATTTGACCCCAAACGAACTAAACTCTGGTGCAATAGCATGTATGCAAGATTTATTGTCCGCCACAACATAATTACTGTTCTCCACCCTCCATACCTGCCAAATTTGGTTATTTGCGACTTCATTTTCAACCCAAAAAATGGAATTAGAGTTGAACAGTCACTATTTTGACACAATTTAGGAAATTTAGTGCTAAAAGAAGCTTAACCGTCCAAGCACACGAACAAGAACAGAGCCAGAATATCTATTTTAAATGCCATCAGTTTATAAGAACATTGTCCCAGTTTAACCGAACTTGACTTTTGCACTGGCCAGAGGTCATCAAGCCTCACTGAAGACTTTGTCATGAGCCCCCTTACTGCTCAACTCAATAAAGGTAATTCTAACAATAAAGTGCCCACTTTCTGTAGTCGCTACAGTATTAAACAGTTAGAGGCACAACCAGTTAGTACAGCTAATCTGCAGTACTTTAAGTGTGTATTATCTAGGAAATGAATCGTACTGGGAGCAATCAACAACTTGATTGAGTCATCCTTAGTTATAGGCACTACGGAGAAGAATTGGGAGCTTTATCGCTGCACAAGGAGACTATTTCGACAGGGACTATGCTGTTCTCACTAAAGTGTGCATGTACTTCAGCTGAACAGGGAGCTAAACTCCACTCCAAAAATGACAAAGTCGCGTAGTAAGCTTGACCATTTACTGAAGACTCTTCATTTGCACATGGACATGGAGTAAAAACTGAAATAAACATAAATACAACAACGTTACATGCTGTCCTTTTTCTGTGCAAAAAACTTATAAATAAAAATCGTTTTTATCTAATGCAAAGCAATTGCTTTTTAACATACATTTATAATCTATTTTTATCCTTAACTAATTTATGCAACATAAATTATTAGTTACAGCATTGCCTCCTTGGTGTTGGTAATATTTATATTAACAGAGAGCTGAACAACGAACGTTTAGCATCTTCTCTGTCTGCTTCACATCACAACTACACTTCCTGCTTCTCTAAGAGAGAGTCCTTCAAAATAAAGTACTTCCGTGTAGTGCGCTTATCAAAATAAAAGTTTGTTACAGAAATATCTGAACATTACAAAGTTTATGAACAAACATGAAGTAGCAACACAGGCACGATGGCCAAATTTAAATCAATTAAGGTTTTTGAAGTCTGTAGGTGCAGTCTCTGAACTTTTTAATTAGACCTGCATACAAACCAAAGTTGTTTTGGTACCCTTTATGTTTAATTTTGCTGTAAATTTGAACATTTTGACATTGGGATCTATTGGGGGGCTGAACAGTGGCTTGGTGGCTGGTGGCTGCCTTGCAGCTAGAAGATCCCTGGTTCGTGTCCCGGCCTTCCTGGGATCTTTCTGCATGGAGTTTGCATGTTCTCCCTGTGCATGCATGAGTATTGTCCGGGTACTTCGGCTTCCTCCGTCAGTCTAAAAACATGCTCAGGTTAATTGGTAACTCTAAATTGTCCATAGGTGTGAATGTGAGTGTGATTGCTTGTCTGCGATGGACTGGTCAACCGTCCAGGATGTCCCCTGCCTTCGCCCTGACTCAGCTGGGATAGACTCCAGGCCCTAATGAGGATTAAGTGGTGTCTAGATGATGGATGGATGGATGGATGGATGGATGGATGGATGGATGGATGGATCTGTTGGGGTTGACTCATTTTTGGAGCAAGCCTCAAATGGACATGCAAGGAACTGCAGTTTTTGACACTTCAGCATTGGCTACATGTTTTTACACTTGGTGAAAACTATCGAAACAAACAAACTGAGTTAAGCTGCATACATGGCACAAGTTACAAATACACTTTATTTATGAGAGGAGATCATTATGTGTGTCTGCAACAAAGACGTGTGTTCAAATCCTGCAAACTACAACAGAATCATTTTGTTTTCCCAAATAAATTTCTACAGTTGGATGTGTTGACTTTTCCGGTGACAGGAAAATGAAGAATCATACTTTAGGCGTGAAATCCAATATGGCAGCAGAGAGCAACACTTTGTCCAAAAAAAGCTGCACTCAGCAGTGTCAGATCTCCTCCACCTTCATTACTCGGCACTGCTGTGGCATGAAGCATCCCAGATGAGAACGTAGCTCTGTTTATTGATGTCACCTCAAAGGATTTCTGGGTATTGAAGTTCAAAAATCTTCACACACTTATCTTTTGCAGCCATTTGGAGCTGCAAACATGCTGAGTTTTAATCTACAGTCATAAAATGTCAGAGAAAAAATAAGCAGAATTTCAGAGGCATCCTGTGTAATCAAGTTGTGCTGTGACCTTTTCTGTAATGTTACTTTCTTCTGGCATCAGGGTTTTAAACATCCTTAAAAAAATGAAAGGAAACATTTTGGCAGATTTGCTTTTATTAGGCTTCTTAGTCGACTCTTGGCAAGAAAGCAAATAATCCCCAAAATGTCAGACTATTTGCTTTAACTGCTGTTATTTACTGTGTGCAAGCCGATTTATTACAAAAATTACAATTACAAAAGTACAAAACAGAATGAATGCACTTGATGTCAGGCTCATACCTGGCTGGCATTTATGGTCACAATTTATTTGACAGCTACAACATCCATTCCAAAATCCAGTAGTGTAATGTTAAATAAAAAAAGGGAGCGCAAAAACACCACTGCAACAGGAAGACTGGATTACCAAAGCAGACAAAATAAAAGTCTGCTCCATTTAGGTAAAATATGAACTACAAACTTATAATAGTAATCAAACTTCCATGTATAGAAGATGGTCATTAGGAGCCCAACAACTTATTTGTACCCTCAGGTTCAACCCACCATGAATCGGACAGGCTGTAAACAAGCCAAATTATTAGCCAGTCTATCAAAAGCACTTAGTTTAGAGGTAGAACTTGAAAGAAGGTGAGATGTTGGTAGACTCAAAAACGTGTTTAATTCAGAATTTAGGCCATACCTGCTTGTTGCACCACAAGTTTGTCCTTCTTCTCCACTTGAAGATGATTTCAGTTTCAATTTGTCGTGCATCAGCAGACTCCCATACTTGGTCTTGTGTTCACATTGATATGTAACCTGTTTGCGGATGTAAATTAGCATTGTTGCTATAATCCGGCATATTTATGTCCATATCTGTATAAATAGGCGTTCATTAATGTGCACTGCCCCTACCAAATAAAGAAATAAGTAAGTACAGCGCGTTTTTGGTCTACCCTGGGGTCTCCCTCTAGTTGGATGCACTGGAAAACCCTCCAAAGAAAATTATCCTGGAGGCATCCTAATCAGATATGCAAACCATCTCCTCTGAAAGAGGTTCTACTGGGGTGGTTATTGTGGTCACAACAGGTTTGGATAGCCCTTAATCAGCGTGCAAACTTCCTGAAGTGGAGAACAGCCTGAAAGGTCACAATTATGAGGTAAGGTATACAGTTTCTTGTTCCTTTGTGAATGCAAGACTTCAACTGTGTACAGAGACCTCTAAACTTTAAAAACTGCTAAAAGAGGGCAGTATCACACAAACAAGATCTGTACCGTACAAACAAAAGACAAAAAAAATGTGTTTAATTCAGAATTTAGGCCTTGCCTGCTTGTTGGACCACAAGTTTGACCTCGTTCTCCATTCAAAGAAGATTTCAGTTTCAGTTTATCGTACTTTTGCAATGGTTCTGCTGCTGATGAATTTCCATACTTGGCGTTGTGTTCACGCTGAAGAGCTCTACATGGCAAAGATACAAATGGATTACTCATGCAAGTTAATGTGTGTTGCAAGGAGTCGGTCAAAATAGAGAGTACTTCAAATACAACTCAGAAGACCCTGTCATCTCCAGGTGCTTTTGGATTTCAACCTTTACTAGACTTCCAGCAGCCATGAGTGTTTATGTAACTTTCCCCAACACTTTCAACAAAATATTTATCTTCATCTACCAAGAAAAATTAGTAATGAACACACTCAATTAGTCAGTCAGCACCAGTTTAATGATTTTCTATAAAGGTAGCAAAACCTACTACATATGGATGGAGAGAAAACCTGTTAGAGGAGCAGAGTGACGGGATGTAAAAAAAGATCATGTTGAGATGAGGAGACATAACTTAAGACGACCAAGGACAAATAGAGAAATTCTTCACAAAGTTCTTTTTTTTAAAGCAGAAAACGCTGCATCTGCATCATTTGAAAAAACTTATATCTGTTCATAGTGATGTACAATAAAGAGTTATTGTCCACAGCGATGTGATCGGTGTGAGCTCAAAGCTTTCATCCCTGGAGTCGTCCATCCGTCATCCACGATCCCAGATGTTCCGATCTCCATTCTGTTTGATTCCAAGCCCCAAGCACGACTTTAAAGCCAGTTCGGATGTTTTTTTTTTTCATCTCGGCTTCACACAGGAATATAATGTATGTACGAGTCACAGGATCATACAACATCCTGCTATTCTGCTTCTCACAAAGGCAAAGAAAGCTCAGGTCTGCATGCTGCATGTTTGTACAAACAGAGAAGGTCAGGAAGTGACATTTTGTTGGGGGAAAGCGCCACCGAAGAGCAGTTTAATCAGCAACAAAGAAACGTGGATAAGTGATGAATGCAACAAGCTAATTTACACCACAGTGAGATATGTCATCATTCTTTCTCTCTCGCACACACATTTACAAACAACCTTGAACACAGAAAACAATCACCATTTGCGGATACAAACACAAACAATATAGTGGGAAAAGGACAGACAATCAAGATAAATATCTCCGTAGAGTTGTTTCTTTTGTTGTTTTTTTTTTACAACTTACCATGAAGTCAGTCCAGTACGTGACAGGATTTTAATGCATTTTTAGACTAGTCATGTTAAATAATGCAGTGTGTGTGTGTTCTGTCACATTATTCCTCACCCCATGACACCATATGTAGATTATAGAGACCTGAAGTCATGCAGCATGCTTTCATGTCCCGAAAAGTCAAACTAAAAGCACAGTCGTCAGGTTTATTGTCCACAAAGGAAGATTTTAACAGGTGTTTTCTATTTGTCTGTTACATGGAGATACAGATACGCACCAACATCTTGAATTAAATCAGCTTTTTCCGCTATGAAGCCTGGTTCCATCCATATTAGAATGCCAAAACTGGTAACCCTCCTGTTACTGGGAATGTGTGTGAAGAGAAAACAAAGAGTTTCTCTACTGCTGCCAACATCTGTTTTGTTGCAGCATTTTGACCAATCCGTTTTCAGTGCTACGATGCCGAGCTGGTGTTTTCAGATTTGCATGCTCCCAAGCTCAGTTTTTGGTAGAGAAAATGGCATTTTAAACTGGACATACGATTGAAACAGAGAAAACATGCATCAGACTAGGTGTGGATAACTGGTGGCATCACAGCTTGTATTTTTCTCGCAGTACAAAAACTGTAAAATCATCTTGAAGCATGTTTTTAGGGCCAATTTATGACTTCCGTGTATGCATTAAAATGTCCACTTGCAAAAATTTGTGACTGACGTGTGGACACAAGCATGCCGATTGCATGTGCAAGCAAAACCAATAATGATCAAAACAAATATAGACGAGAGATTGTACAAGGAGAATTTCATCATCCACACATTCACAATTAATCATTAAAAGATTGTAATTGAAGTAGTCACTGCAGGACTTTGGAGGTACTTTGATTTGTAGGTGATTTCCATCAATGATGCCCAATCACAGTGGGAAATTGTGCAAAGATCTCCAGATATCCTGTGCTGTGTCTGCCCACTGTGCTCAACACACCTTAGTAATATTCACTGATATGGTGTTGCAGCGCAATTTGCAAGTAATTGTCATCACTCTAAGAGTTGTAACTAAAGTAGTGACTACAGGACTTTGCAGGGGCTTTGATTTGGAGGTAATTTCCATCGATGGTGCCCAAACATAGTGGGAAACTGTTCTAAAACCTCCAGTTATCCCATGTTTTGTTTGCCCACTGTGCTTGACAAACCTCAGGAATATTCACCGACAAAATCCAGTTTTTCTGCACAGACCAGTGTGAACTTATTGTAGTATGAACAGAATTCATGACCCACTTTGAAAGTCCACTTTGCTCTGCTCACACGGATGTTGAAAGCATGAATTGGCCCTTATGCTTCAAATTGATCGTCTTACATGTTTGAACTTTACACAGCAGTCATGTTTTCATAATGTGCTTTCTTGCACATTTTGAAGTATTGCAGTTTAGAAGTTAATAGAAGCGGTTTTGAAAAATTGCCCAATTTCACAGTTTTTTTACTTTTTCAACAAAGATTTAATTCACTTCCTTAATGTTCTGACATAGTGTGCATTTAAGTCACATGACCGCTCAGTTATTTCCACTGTTTTCATCATCGTAGCTTACAGACGTCCAATACTAGCTAACATGCAAGAGTTACTACAACTTTCCAGACTGAGAACAATTCTTGAAGACTCTGTGTTCTATTTCAGTAGGCTGCTTAACATTTTCTTAGTTTCTTCGTGTTCAGAAACTACTGGTTTTCTTTCTTTGTACTCTGTTTAATACAGCCACTGTTAAATGTAGCCTATAGCGCCACCTTCTGATGACAATATGCAGCTCAATTTTGTTACTCCAATGCAGTTAATGGAAACAAGCCTAATTTATGGTGTCTTTTATCTATTTTTCCCCAATATTTCAATGATATTACTTGAAAATTTGATTGAAAAATGGCTCAACTTCTCCGTCTCATACTGTAGGCGAAACACTAGACTTCTAAGCAAATTAATAAAGCTGCCTGTAAATGTATATAACAATTTAGGCTCAGATTTAATTAACTTGTTGGTAGGATCATATTTCAGGATGCCTATTTTTTGAAAAAAAAAAAAAAAGAAAATTCTCAATTCTTTTGTGCAGAATCTTAATTTGTAAAACCACTAAGAATGTACGTAGCGGACTGAAGGGTCAGGTATCACAGGGAGAGGAATAAAGTGAATAAAGACATAAAACACAACCAATATTAGATGTTAAAGCTTTAAAAGTTGCAAGGCATTTATGACATTATCTATATACATATGAAATTGCTATGTACACTGATAGTAATACAGCTGTAGGTATTCACACTGTACACAGTGATGTGACTCATTGTCAGTCTCTGCGTTTCCCGTCGTAAAGCAGTGATTTGATTTCCCGTATTTATAGTTTCAATTTATGTGAATGGTGTTTAATTAGTGAGGAGGCGTTCAGATTCATTTAAATCCTCTCTTCCTCATTTTTACTAGCAATAAATTTAAAGGGAAGAGTCATTTTCTATCATCTCGCTCCTCATTCAAAAAGCATCTTCAATGACACGCGTAGGTCACCGCTACACTTATCTTGTACTTTCTGAAGTTTTCAGTTTCAAGTAATTTTTTTTTTTTGTCTTATCACTAATTAAAACTGGAGGTTGAGCTTGCAGCCACTTGCTGGAGGCGGATATATGAGTGTGGTACCCAGGTGAGATCTGTCTTTCAGATGCTGTTCTACTTAAACCTGAGCTAGATATGTCCCGTACGTTTTGCTGCCGTGTCTTTTCCAGCCCGATTTACGTTTATTCACAGCCAGAGCAACAACACATGCTTTAAAGGATAATTCCAGTTTATTTCAACAGAGTCTTTGGGGGTTGCGGTCACTAACTAACTGAAATTTGGGTAAAACATAAGAATCGAGGCAAAAAAGAACGATCACCTTGCGGCTTTGTTTTAGTAAATTTAGAAATTCATCACCTGCAATGATTCTTTTGCTGCATTAAGGATCTCAATGCTGCTTGATTGTGTCGCCCTATGTGTTCGGACGAGTATGTCGGCTAGCTAACATGCTAGAATATGGCTTTCTTGAAACTCAACAGTTAAATGCAACGGCAAATTACCAAATGGAGCATTATGACAGTGGTAAAATGGCTAAAATCAAAAAAAGTCTTGAAAGTCAAGACTCTGAAGATTATATAGTCCTGGAAACTGATGGTTTCCGCTCACTTTGCAGTCGACGAAGGTTTCAGCCACAAGAATATGTTTGAGAATCCGTAACTTTTGGTAAGTTTAAGCAAAGTCTCTGCATGAATATTAACATTTTAGGACACCTATAACAGGGACTTTTGGAAATGATGTGGACTCTATTTTAGTCAGAAAACTCAGTTATTGCAGTTTAATGTGAATTGCTGCTGCAAACTAGTACAGGGGTTCCTCGGTTTACGTCATCATCAACCTACGCCATTTCGTCATTATGTCAGAACTGGTTACGTGGAACTAGTTGACGAGCAGAGCTGATAAACGCTATAAGACGACTTTGTTTACATTCTCCAGTTGTACGTCTCCTTGGAATGTGCTACATTTGCTAACTTTTTGCCCTTCATTCTGGCTCCCAAGCGTAAGTCAGACTCTTCTGATGGCATCTCCATGGAAGTGAAATTAGATCAAATAAAACGCTCGGAACAGGGCGAAACACTGATGAACATCGATCAAGCTGTAAAAACAGTGCAACATATTGTAGCAACCCTCTGTGATGAATGAGTGAGACTTTATCTCCTTCTCTGGTCGTTTATTGAGCCTTCACACAGGATACTGTGGGCCGTAGCCAACGCCAAAATAACTACAAAAACCCTAAAACTTAGCTCCAGAATTAGCCGCCATTCCCCGCTCGACACACACACACTACTGCTGACTCTCAGCCAATCAGAGGTGAGCTAACTAAACATGGCACGTTCACTGACATTAGGTAAATCTGGACCTGAACAATAAACATTGAAACATCAACAACAATATCAGTCCATTACAACATTCTGTTATCTTCTTGTAAAAGGACTCATACATGCATGAAAGTCGTTGGTATTCATGACTTTTACGAAGAATTGATCATGGCATGATGCACATAACGGTTTTGTTTACATTTTCACCAGAGTTCTGTTTTGGTGTACAGTGGTGGAAAGAAGTTTTCGGGCACCTTAAAATTTTACACAATCTCAAATATTATCATGAAATATTTGTGGGAAAACCTTTTTTGTGTTTCAGAAGGTGTGGCTGCATTAGACAGACACAAACACATACACGATATTATTTTTGTTATTATTTACAAGAGAAACTAACAAAACTAAATTCTACCAAAATATTCCAATACTCAAAATTTCTTATTTTTAACCAATCGATTTTAAGTTTTAAATGGCTTTTTTTTTAGGATTTGTTTAGTATTATGGCTAATGTATAGAGTGTCCAAAAACTTTCTTCCATCATTGTACATGTAGATGGAGGCTGTTTTTTAAAAAGGTGTTGAAATGCTTGTCCACAAAAAAGTCTGTTTTCCACACTAGTAAAATCACAGAATATAGTACTAATTTACAGATTAAATGTAAAAGCGCTGTAAAGTGTAAATAATGTCCACATCAAGTAATAAAGTATTAATTTCTGTACTTTTACAGTCTGTAAAATTACATGGTTTTATTGCATTTGATCAGCTAAAAATGATGTTATTTTACACGTGTGCTGTTATTTGAAAAGAAAATTAAGTATATGGTTGACTGAGCAAGGTTTTTGCTGTTATTTTACAGATTTACCCTGTTTTGATAAATTAGCCATAATATCTGATAAACTCACATGAAAAAAAGTTGATTTACGGGTTAGCTGTTAAAAAAAAAGAAAAAAAAGAAAAGAAAAAAAGGCCGAAATTGTAAATAATACTTAAATCAAAAACCTGTATTTACACAGATGGTAGTTTGTTCTTTTACATTGTGTTTTCCTGTGTTTAAGTCGGGTAAAAATATCATTTAATTTACAGATAATTGCTGCTATATTCCCAGGTTTTACCATTTTTGAACATTACAGTATTTCACATTTTTAAAAATATTTTTCTGGCATACTTGCTGCACATTTTTACAGTTTTTGTTTTTTTTTATGATTTTTATTTAATTAATTTTTTTTTACAGTGTGGGCAGATATCATTTTTGTTTTTAACATTAATATATTAGACTCAGGAGGAAACCTTTTGCTGCAAAATGTGGTTCACTACCCTCAAAATCATCTGGTAAAAAGCATTAAGACAAGTTAGACTGAATCTATATTAAATAAAAACTATTTGAATGAGCAAAAGTTTATTTTATGAGCTGGATATGTTGTTTGTTACCACCTCTTCAGCATTAAGCAGAAAGTTATCCACAGGCTTACATATAATCTGTGTGGTCAGGTCAGCGTCTCCTGATGCAATTAACATAACAACTGTTCCAGTTTTCTAATTTTACTTCCAGCAAAATAAACCAGATTTACCCTTTTCAGTGCTGGAGGCGCCTCAGTATCCGAGCTCCACTGTGTAACATTTCTATTTCCCTGCTGGAGAACTTTTGCAAGTATTTTTGACTGTAATTTTATTGAATTCCACCAAAAATGTGGATTATTCTCAGCAAAGCTCAGGTGAATAGACCCGACACAGAGCAGCTGATTAATTTTCCAACTTCAGGTCGAGAACATCCTTTGTGTGATTTTACGCCTTTTTCTCTGTTGGGTTTGTGTTTAAGGTGTTACGAGCTCTTGAAAATAATTTTTTGGGAGGATTACTTCCTGAGAGCTGGATGAGAATAGAAGTGTGTGATAATACAGCTGGAGTCAGGATGTTTAACTTGGAGTAACGACAGAAGTACAAATATCTTTAAAGCTCACAAATTAATGTGATGTAGCTCATTTGTCTGCAGAGGAAAAGCTGCTGTTTTTAACAGCAGTTAACCAACTTTGAGGCACTGGCAATAAAAAACAGAAATAACTGAGTGTTGCAGAGGATTAGCATTCTCAAACAATTTCTCACCTTCTACACTGCATTTAATTGAAATAAAATGCAAAGATAACTGGTTTTCTCAATAGCACAAAGCTAACTGAACTGCTACTGTCAAGCAAAATGAGCATTTGGTGCCATTTTGGGTTCAGTTTTTAAATCACGTTGTTAAAATCCCTTGATTTTTTAAGCTCTTGTGCTAATATTTGTTTTTAGCAACGACAAATTAAGAAAATTAGTGATGTTGGCAGGTATTTCAGCCCCAAATTAAACATCAGCTGGAGCTAATTGTGAATTTTGTAGACTACAAAAATGACTTAATAATGTTCCTTGAAACCAGCAAAAAATCGAGCCACAAAATAAACAACCTGACTTTAAAACTAGTTGAATAAAACTTGGATTTAGAGAGAAAAAAGATGCAACTCCAGCTGGCTAAGAATCAAGCTGCTGCCATTACAGTTATTAAAAATCTGACACCCAAACACACTTTTTGGTTCCTTCTCCTGATCCTTAACTTAAAGAACCGTCATAATGCCCATTTATAGATGATAATTTTCATTTTTAGGATCTACTAGAATATGTTTACATGCTTTAATGTTCAATAAATATTGTTTTTCTTGTACTTTACATTGCTGTAGTGCCTCTTTTCACATTTGTTTTAGCTAAAGATCCCCCCCGACAAGCTCTGATTGGTCAGGTGGCCTTGAAATTTAAATACATTTATTCAAATTCAGATCTCTGAGCATGCTGATGTAAACTAATTTTGCAAGAAACTAATAGTTGGACTGCAAGGAAGCTGCTTTTTCTTAGTTTAAGGGCGAAATAAGCTGCTAGCAGGCGGTAATATGCAAATGTGTTACATGATGATGTCAGTAAGTAACCGCAGAAACGGCTGCACTTCAAACGAGATGTTTTGGTGTGGACTTTGTGAGTTTGCAAACATTTTATATGCACAAAAGGGCAATAACACACGGAAGGAAATGAAAAATCAAAGAACTTTAGAACAAAAAAGTCCTCAGACTCACTTTCAACCACAACACGGCCAAATTTACTGGAATAAATGAAGAAAGTAAACAGTTCCCGACTTCCTGAATCCATTTTCAGTGCAATTTCCTGCCTCATATGTTGTTTTCTGTTTGCTATGTGCAAATCAAATATTTATTGAGTTTGTTTTTTATTGAGTTCCACAGAAGTTTAATGTTTTTTCTCCTCTGACCAATTTGTTCTTCTTGTCATCTTCTCTTCTGTAAACAAACATTAACAAAATATATACTTTACTTCTTGAAAATGTCTTCCAAAGCCTTTAGATTTCTCCTTTTTAACAGATTCTGGGCAACACCCTTAAATAAATCACTCAGCTGAGGGGAAATTAAGCCTTAAGAGTCATATTTAATGATAAAACTTAAGGTGTTATGTGCAGCCATTTGACAGGATTAATTATCTTCACTGAGAAACAAACCTTAAAATATGATATTAGTGCTTTTTTTTGGCAGAGCAAGTAAATACGACGGGCCAGAATGAAACTTTAGGCTGCAGTCTGGTTAATATGCCGCCTGCAGCCTGCTGGGAATCTGCTTCTACACTTGAAGAAAACAAACGGAGGCGAAGTTGTCTCCACCGCAAAGGATCACATCACAGCAGTCTGATCTTTTAATAAAGGATTTGAAGGGATCGATGTGTGATTGAAATGCTATTAAACCCCCAAACGCTAAACATAGTTGCTCTCTTTCAGCTGAGCAAACGAAAAAGGTGTCGCAGAGGAGAGGAATAAATGCCAGCGTCTTCGCAGTGGTACAGCAGCGCTGATTGGACAGTGATGCATCGCTCTTTAACGCTGTTTCTTTCTCCTTTCTGTCCAATTTAAGCCGACCGTCAGAGCTCTAGCTGCAGGCCAAGACGTTTACAGTCACAAATGCAGCACTGGAAAATAATTCCCTGCTCTGCTGTGGTCAATAATGCTGCATTTACACCGTGGCGTTATTGAAAACCTCTCTGAAATCTGATTTGTCCCAACGACATAACTTCTCATAACAGAGATTTCATGAGTTTTCTTTGCGTTTTCGAGCACCTCTGCGCAGAAAAACCCTTAAAATCACATCTGAGCTACTTATATTCCCATAAAACAGCCTGAGCTGGTGATGACTGAGCTCACAGTTCTGGACTGCAGACTTGGATATAGATTTACAAACACATCAGGTCTGATCTTTCCATGTAGCCTTTATGAATTAGTCACATTTAGCCTCCAGTTACAGCATCTTATCTGGACTATGTGGAGAGACAGTTCTCAGGTTGGTAAATCAGACGTTATAAAGATGCTACAAGTCATCTACAGTCCAGAGATAAGAAGCTAAATCAAATTGAAGATGAGAGTCGAGGAATAAAGGCAGAAAGACAACATACTTCAGTAAGCTGTTGGAGTTCTGGTGCTCACTGCTCTGCTATGTCAAAATTAACTTGTTTTAATTAGTCAGTTGTTGGACCCCGAAACAGGAAAACGATCTGAAATCACATTTGTCTGAATTATCTTAACTTTTTAAAGACTGATTTCATGAGTTTTCTTAGAGTTTTGGAGCACCTCTGACAGAAATGGTCTTTAAAATCTGATCTCAGCTCCTTATATTCCCGTAAAATGGTGCAAGCTGGTGATGACTGACTGGGAAATAGATCACAAGTTGTTGGACTTTGGTGAATCAGACATTATAGAGATGCTACAAGTCATTTAGAATCCAGACTTAAGAGGTTCAATCGAATGGAAAATGACATGAAGGCAAAAACATCTCAGGAGCTGGTGGTGTTCCTGCGCTACACTGATATGTCTTAAGATGCCAAACTTTCCCAATTACTCAATTTTAGGACGTCGACAAAGAAAAATTATCTAAAATTAGATTAGAATCAGATAATATCTAATAGAATCACAAAGAAAGTATTAATTTACATGTTAATGTAAAAACACCCAAATAAAACTGTAAATAATATTCATATCAAAAATCTGTTTCACAGAAACAATCTGTCCTTTAGAAATGTGTTTTACATTATTTAAAGCAGCTAAATATATCATTATTTATTATTTGCTCTTATTTGATAGAAAAAGTATATGTGTATTAAAGATTATTTTTTAACTGTCTTGTACAGCTTTCCCTGTTTTGTGAAATTACTGATAATGCCTATATCTACTAGTAAAATCACAGAAAAGAGTATTAATTTACATGTTAGCTGCAAAAAACAAAAAACAAAAAGAGCCAAAATTGCAAATAATATTCACTTCAATAATCTGTATTTCTGTTCTGTTCCGTTTCTTTTTAAAAATAATAATATATAATTATTTTAGAGATATTTGCTGTTATTTTCATTTATTTAATTCTACAATTTTGGAACATTTCAGTTTTCTACCATTTTTAATGTATTTTTTGGTACCTTTGCTGCAAGATTTTATTTATTATATTTAACTGTGGATGGATTATTTTTACTTAAATGTAATTTTTTTTGCTGGCAGATGGTGTTTTACTCACCTAAATCACCACTTTGCAGTTCAATCTACTGACACTGTTCACTGTACTGTGTTTTATTCCTGGCTTTATTTGTACAAACACATCCAGTGTGATCTTTCTTTTATAACTTTACTTAAATTTCGCCTCCGGTAACAACATCTTATCTGAACTCCACAGAGAAATAGTTCTCAAGTTGCTGCACCTTTAGTGAATCAGCCATCGAGGCCTCTAATTGCTAATTCTGTCAGTTTAATTAAAGTTCGGGACTGCAGCCTCCTCTTTAAACCATCCGAGCATATCTCTGGGTGAAGGTCCTCATGGAGGCAAAAATAGCTGCAGGCTGATTGGAGTTTTCCTCTGCTTTAGATTGACCTAAACCTGGGTTTGTTCTCCACTGTTTAAAACTGGGGTCAGAATCTAAAAACTATTTATTTCTGTGCGACACAAAAGCTTACGAGACAGAATCTACTTTTGACCCTGATGTCCCAAATAAAGTGACTGTATCTGAATGTGTGTCTCTGTTTAATTCCACCCTGTAGGTGTGTTCAGAACGAACTTGCCGCCAGCAAGGTAGATGAACTCAATCAGCTCTTAAGGTGAAACACGGCTCTCTTTGTGTTGTAAATCTTTATTTATTTCCTGCTCTCTGGTGCGCTGCTGCAGCCTCTGAGGATTCTGTTTTGTGCAAAGCATAACTCTTTAAAGTCGGCTCGGCTTTGATTTATTTTTTTTGGGTGAAGAAAGAGAAGTAAACCTACACCCTAAAGCCCCTCTGTGTAAAACACACTCGCTGCTCGACAAGTGGATTCAATCTTGGGCTCGGCTGTTTGTTTCGAGGCTGTACTCATCTTTTTCTCTCTCTCTCTCTCGCTCGCTGTCTGTCTCTAATCTGATAGTATTTCTGATCCCGGGCCAGACAGAAACAACTGTTACCTGCAGACACTTAGAATAACAAGCAGCTCCGGCAGGCCTGCAGGGCCGAACTACGACTCCTGGAGCATGAAAACACACTTGGCATGCAGGCGGCTGCGGTTCTGACTGGAGAACACATCGGTCCCAGACTGTAGGGCTACAAGGCAGGATGCCAAAGGAAGAACCTCGGAGGATTTCATACCTGGACGGGCACCAAATACAAACAACTGCAGAACAACCCAAACTCACATTGCTGCGACAAATCCACAAGAAACCGTTTAACAAATGACAAGTTTTCTAAAGTGTAACTCTTGGTTTCATTTAGCTGTAATTTCAATGCATTACCCCTCTGTCCTGTCACATTTTTACTCACTATGGGTTCATTTTTCACTGGAAACAGAAAACCATGACGGAAGTAGAAAGAACTAAACATCGTTTTTTTACCATATGACGCCTTTACGATTCCATTAATAATTGAAAAAACAATAGAAGTTGAATTTCTTTCCTTATTATTTCACAAAAATTGAGAAATCTGGAATTAGCATGTATAATATTTTTCCAAGTGCCTCCAGTTGCTACCAACACTGTAAAAAAATAAATAAATAAAAGAAAGAAAAAAAGGTAACTACACTACAGGCCACAAATTTGGAAGCAACTTCAAGTTTCTGTTCACAATGTCTTTCTTTAAAAACAGTGTGAATTGTATTGATTTTGGAATCTACTTACTGCATAATTTTACTTTTCTGCCATTGATATGCACCATTTTCCTCAATGTACCTTTTGCAATACATTGAAGCTACCAGACAATTGCTGATTAACTCTTAACAAAAGAAAAGAAAGTCTTAGTTTGAGGGTTGAGAAGATTTACAAGAGTGAGAACTTGCGTGTAAAAGTAAAGAACAAATCACAGTTTGCATTATTCCCTTTGCTCTTTGGCTTTTGAGAGTTTGCAAACAAAAATCTCAATAAATCTCAACTGTGTCCATCTCTCTGACAAACTACCACAGAAAGAAACAGCTAAGAAACACGAATACAGATACAAATACCTGATGATTATAATAAAAATGTATTCTGATCAGTGACTCTTTATATAATAATAATCATGTTTATTTTTGCTGCAAAGTATATCAATGAAACCATGATTCTTTCTTGTACAAATTTGATATTGCTTCCAAACTTTTGGCCTGTAGTGCGAATAGTACAATTATTTTCCAACGAGCATTTCAAATTTGTTTCCATACACTGCCTGCAGTTCAGCTGAAAACTTTCAAGATTTTTGTCGTGTGACTGTAGTTTGCAGCAGAGTAGTAGAGTAGAGTAGAATAGTTTCTCAGTTGCAGCAATAATTAGAGAATTTTAGTTTTTTTATAGAATCTGATCAGCAAAATATTTATTTTTGGCAGATTTTTACACTATACATGTGAAATTAAGCGATTTTGATGAAATATCACAATTTTACGAGCTCAGAATCGGTTAATTTTCCCAACAGAACTAGAAGTCACACACGAGTCATTTAAGGACTGTTGGAAAGTTTAAAAACTGAAAAATGATTCTGCTTTTACAGTTTCTGAGTCAGGTAAATGGTGTAATTTGGCTATTTTTTAAAAATAAGATGCTTTTTAAACCTTCCGGCAGATTCTGGAGTTCAGAGGGTTAAAGGACTACAAGTCACGTATTTACTCAGTGAATCTACTAAACAGGGTTTCACTGCTGCAGCTGAAACTGTAGCACTGCAGATGGTCCTTCATTATCTTTAATTAGTCTGTGTTCTGGTGCTATATGATCACATGGCATCATAGTTAATGTGCAGTATGAAATCCAATTGCGATTGTTGATTGCTAGATGGGTTTTTTCAGAGAAAGCTTTTCATACCATTTGAGGCAATGTTGAGCATCTTAAGAGGTTTCCAGAAAAACCAGTAGGGCTGAATAATATGTGAAAAAAATTATACTGTGATCATTGTTTACAGATATTGCAATAAGCCACATTTTTTTATAAAATGCATTTTTAAATTACTTTCAACCTTAAAACATATATAAAAATTACAGTGTGCTTTTGCTGCAGTCTGTCCTGAACCCACATGTTCCTTCACGTCTGGAAAATATGACTGTAAGACCCAAATATAAGAAAAATTAAAAAAAAAATAAAACAAAAAAATATAAAAAATAATAATATATAAACCCAAATATAGAGGAAAATGAGAAAAAAAAACAAAAAACTAATATAGAAAAAAATGAGCAAAATTTTTATATATATATATATATATATATATATATATATATATATATATATATATATATATAAAAATAAATAATCGAAAATAATAGAAAATATAAAAAAACTGATGTATTTCTGCAACAGTGGGTTTTACAGGGTTAAGTATTTCCGCAGCACCACCATGCTTCATTCAGAATGGTATTCAGTTCAATTCCATTTTATTTATACAGTGCCAATTACAACTCAGATTGTCTCAAGACGCTTTACAGAACCCATAAGGCCCAAACCCCCAGAGCAAGCCCTAAGGCGATGGTGGCAAGAAAAAAACTCCCTGTTAACAGGAAGAAACCTTAAGCAGAACCCGGCTCATGTGGAGGACCCATATGGCAACATTTAGTAAATTGCAGCTCCCGTCATTTGGATATTTTTTAGTCACGTTGTGATTTCAATAATATTCCAATTAATCGTTCAGTCCAACAAACCTGTATAGCCAGTTTTCATTGCTGCAAGCACCTTAGCAAACAACACCACATGTCTGGAAGATGTTTAGAGCAACTAATAGTTCATTTTATTGCAGGAGAGACATTAATCGTGGCAGGAGTCCAAATGCATTTTTGGTTCGTGACCTTTTTCCAGTGATTCCCCAAACAACTGCAGTATTTGATCACTATATTACAACAGGATGCTTGAGAGAGACGAAATTTAGTTTGTAAGTTCTTGACAGGAAATCAAGAGGGAGATGTATCACAGAAGCACACGGACGAGGACCGAAGGGAAATTAACAAACTACACTGAAATCAGATACTTTTGGAAACTTTAAACCAGCTTACGCCAATCAGACACAACATTAAAACCAATGATGGGTGATAATCTGGCAACAGTGGAATGTTGTGCTGGGAAACCTTTAGCCCTGCACTGAAGTGGATGTTAAATTGACATCTGCACTCCGTAGATACACAAGACCCACCACAACAATGGAAAAACTGCTCAAAAACAAGTCTAGGAACTCAAGAAAGAACCCAAAGAGGTGACTGACCTCCAATTTCCTAGAACCCAATTTGACTTAAGATCCACGGGATGTGTCTCAACCCATGGAGACCCTACTGTGTGGCCTACAAGATCCAAAGGATCCAATGTCCAAGTTCCGGACACCTCAGAACACCTGCTACGGTCACACCCCAATGGGTCAATACTGTTTTAACAGTACAAAGTGGATCTACACAATATTAGACAGGTGGTTTAATGTTATGAGTCACTGGTGTGCATCCATCCATCCACCCTTCCATCCATCCATCCATCCATCCATCCATCCATCCATCCATCATCTTCCGCTTATCTGGGGCCAGATCGCAGAGGCAGCAGACGAAGCAGGTTATTCTAGATGTCCCTCCCCCCAGCAATGCTTTCCAGCTCTTCCTGGGGGATCCCAAGGCGTTCCCAGGCAGATGAGATATCTAATCCCTCCAACTAGTTTTGGGTCTGCCCATGGGTCTCCTCCCAGGCGGACGTGTTTGGAAAACCTCCAGAGGAAGTCTCCCTAGAGGCATCCGAATCAGATGGCCAAACCACCTCAAATGTTTCCTTCCGACACGAAGGAGCAGCGGCTCTACTACGAGCTCCCTCCAGATGTCTGAGCTTCTCCCCCTATCTCTAAGGCTAAGCCCAGCCACCCTGCAGAGGAAGCTCATTTCAGCCGCTTGTACCCGCGACCTCATTCCTTTGGTTGCTACCCAGAGCTCATGACCATAAATGAGGGTTGGAACATAGATGGACTAGTAAATCGACCCTCTTCAATTGACGGTCCGGTACAACGCCCGCATTACTGCTGATGTCACACCAAACCACCTGTCCATCTTACACTTCATTTTCCCATCACTCGTGAACAAGATCCTGAGATACTTGAACTCCTTCGCTCGGGGAAGCAACTCCCCCCTAACCCAGAGGGAGCAATCCACTGGTTTCTGGCAGAGAACAATGACCTCAGACTTGGAGGTGCTGATCCGCATCCCCGCCACGTCATACTCAGCTGCAAACTGTTCTAGTGCGCGCTGAAGGTCACGGTCTGACGAAGCCAACAGAACCACATCATCTGCAAAAAGCAGAAATGCGATCCAGAGGCCCCCAAACTGCAAATCGATTTGGGGGCTTCAGGATTGCAGGATCTCAAGGTGCAGCCGGGATGAGGAGGGTGTCTGGTGTGCATCCAAATACACAAATTTAGCAGTTAGCACAACTCATGAAGTGAAAATGGGAGTGGTTAGCTTTGGGGTATGATTAAAGCAAAAAGAAAAAGTAGCTTCCTCACATCCTAAAACTAATCTACAAATTGAGTTCACCAAGTTTAGATGTATTACGGAGAATAAAGGATGTCGCTTGATTACCTGCATGAAAGTAACCAAACACAGTTCATTTGCTTCTGCATTTGTGTATTAGCACGGGGGTGGGTTTAATAAACCTCTCTTTTATAATTGGAGTCTATGTGGAATGTTTTTTGGGGGGGGTTTCCATTGCAAAACCACAAGTGACCATTAGGAAAAGTTAGCAGCAAGGCTAACGTATCCAGCTCTTTATACATCCATGGTTCTCACTGATTAGCACCCATGTTTTTAGTTTCCCAGTGTGTTCCTTTCAAAATGTTTTTATATATATTCTGAATTTGTGCTTAAAAAAGTTTTAATGCTGTGCTGAGGAGGAAAAGTCTGTGGATCAATGAAGTAAAATGTGACAGTGTGCAGTGAAAACATGAATTAAACATCCAGGGGAGCTTTGAAAAAATGTGACTAAGCGTTAATACTTGTGAGAAGTGATGTTGAGTCTATAACCGTCCTTTATACAGCAGATGCTCATAACATTAGCAAATTTCCATCATATCTGCACATTTCTGGGTTCGAGTGCTGCTCTTTTACTCACGTTTCGCCCTCTTCTTCCTCTCCAACACTGCAGACTTAGCGGCTGTTTTTCTCAAAGAACCGGCTTGGTATGAGCACATAACAGCTGTGGATGGAAATGTGCATTACTTCACATTTTCTGTTGCCAGTTTTCATGGGAACTTTGAGTTAAATTAGGACGTAAGCTTGGCTGTGGCTCTTCAACACTGGCAGAGAGCGGAGAAGAAAAGCAACGGGAAAACCGAACACAAAAGTCGTCCAGCTGGAGTTCGAACGCAGCTCTGAGTCTTAACTAGCGAGCGACGAATGTTAGATTTCCCATTTATCAGCTACTTCATCATATAAATGAATGAGTTTAACTGCTCATGGATTCCTCATCACTTAGTTTCCAGGTTTATCAAACAGGACTGCGTTATTATGTTTCTGTTATTAGAGTCAGGAAGACAGACTCCGCCTGGATCCAGCACATGCAAGCTCAGACTAACTAGGTTTCGGAGGTTAGGGAATAAAGACAGATGACATGAAGCGGCTGTATGCATCTGTTTAACTATGTATGTGTTTGCAAGCCTGTTTGTACAGTGGCTGTGTGTCTCTGTATGAATTCTGTGTGTGTTTCCAACAGAGAGACTAATTAAAAGGCAGAGAATATGCATGAAATGGCACAGGCAGTTTAGAGATACATTATCAAAAAGACTGTCGGGCCTCTGAACATGCAGTTAGAAATATTCAACCCCTGGCAGCGCAGAGGAAGAAGAAACTGTGGAAAGTCTACGGGCTCGTGGAAGGGGAGAAAAAAATACACAAAGTTTATATCTATTCACACTAGTCCCATTTCTTCAGGGGGGAAAGTTATATCCAAAACAACAGCAGCAGAGGAGACAGTAGCAGGAGGAGGTGGAGGCTGGACGGCAGGTATCCGGCGCCTCCTCGTAGAGACTCCTGGTTGATCTCCTCCTGGTTCGGGGAGGCCGAGGCCACCGGGTGGCTGTTGCGGTTGGAGCACATGTCATATAGGTTTCCGGAGAACTGCATCTTCTTGGATTCCTGCCGGAGAGACTCCCAGACGGCGGCCGCTTCATCCGGACAGCCGGCCATCGCGACATTTGCGCAATCGTGGAATTCATCCCATGACCTGCAGAGATACAGAAGAAGAAGGAGATGATAGAAAAGTGATGAAACCTTCAGATGTGACACCAGAATCTGTCAGTCATTTAGCTGCTTCAGAGCTCCATGTTGATGATTGTGTTGAAAATTCCTTAGACTACTGTTAATATCAACACTTTTGCACAATTTTGTACCTTTATTACGCCACAGAATGGGACAAAGTTATGTGACAATCAGCGCTGGTTTGTCTGTCTGTCTGTTACCAACATTACTCAAAAACAGACTCAGGGAAGGTCAGAAATGACACAAGGACCAAGTGATTAGATTTTGGCAGTGATACGGCTTATAGTCTGGATCCACGAATTTGTTAAAGATTTCTGTGTCATTGCAAGATAGCAGCACGGCGTCACTGTAGCTATGACAACAAATGAACACTACGTCAGCTGCCTGCTGATGATCACATGATTGTGATCCTACTACAAATCAACCGCTGCAGACTTATCGGGACTTATCAGTCGGAAATGATACAAGGAGCAATTGATTAAATTGTGGGGGTGTTTCTGAGTCTCATCAATTCCCGCTGCCCGCTACATATTTAGGTCATGCGATTCGGTATCTGTACATAACATACACATGCATAGCACGCCTGTGCTCACTGCAAGGTTATTTTCTATTAAAGATTTCATCTGTCGGAAATGAAACAACTGAGCAGCCTTGGTGATGTACTGTGTTCTCTGAGTGCTTTTCTTGTTAATACCCACAACGTTGCACCTTTATTTTGAATACCAACAATTTTTGGCACCTTATTTCCTTGCACGATAATTGCACATTCTTTAGGCCATTGGTTTTCTAATCTTTCTTTATTGCAACATATGTGAGCTACTGGATACTAGAATTTTCCCAAGGGATGAATAAAGTATCCATCCATCCATCCATCCATCCATCCATCCATCTAACCATCATCCATTCATCCATCTATCCATCCAACATACATCTATCCATCCATCATACGTCTAACCATTTATCTGTCCATCCATCCATGCATGCATCCATCCATAAACTACACAGTCACACGAAAAAACAATTTTCCCTGCAATATATCCCCATGCAATATATAGTCCTGCACCTCTATAGAAACAGCTCAACTATGACTTGAAGTAGAGATAACTTAGAAATACCTTTTGTGCAGTATCACACAGTAATAATGCAATAAATCATGAAACAATCAAAGTTGAATTGCTTTGATTAGAAATTTCATTTAAAAAAATATAAAAAGGGGAATCAGCTCGCAGAACTTTTTATAAAATGCCTCTAGCTGTTACTAACATGAGGAAAAATTGAGACTACAAACTACAGATATTAATTTCTTTTCAGTACACGACTCCTGACTGCTCTGTAAACAGTGCCTGCAGTTCAGGCAGAAAAGTCCTAGAATTTGTCACAATTGTTGGTTGCAGTTGAGTCACTAATGGCTTCTCAGTGGCACCAACAAGCACACTTTTTTTTTTTTTTTTTAACATAAGGGGTTAGCGTATTTTTTTTATTTTTGGCAACATTTTAAATGACATGTGGAGTAGGCAATTTTTATTAAATCTCACAATTTTAAGCTTAGATTGGGTAATTTTTCTGATAGAAATGGAAGTCGCAAATTACATTTTTTGGGGCTTTTTTTAATGAATGTCTTCTCTGCAGTATGACATAATTATAATGCCAGAAAACATAAAAGAAGAAAAACCTAAATTAGAATTTCTTCCATTATTAATTTTATGAAAAATGGGGGGAAAAAGCAAGAAACATCATGTATAATGCGAGAAACTTCAATAAAAAGCAACTGGACTTTTCTTTTAGATTCTTGAAGACGTTTTGAAGAACCTAAAAGAGAAATGAAAATGAAACACTGTCAAAAAATGTTTTCTGGGCCATATGCGATCGTTATAATGCTATAAATCATGAAAAGGAAAAAACAAAACTTGAATTTCTTTGAATATTAATTTTGTAAAAATGGGGGGAAATAACAGAAAACAACATATTCAACCCTAGAAGCTGTAGTAGAAAGCAACTAGACTTCTCTTTTAGGTTCAGTTTCAGTATTCAAGAACCTAAAAGAGAACTAAAAGTGGAAAAACATGGAACGTGTAAACAGTATGAGACAGCTACAATGCCTTAATTCATGAAAAATGAAAAAACATAGTTGAATTACTTTGATTATTCGGAGTTTGCCCTGTGATGGATGAGCAACATCTCCAGCATAAAACCTGACTTTTGCCCTAGGACCCGAAGGTACAACATCTTCAAGAACCTCTAAGAACATTTAAAAGAGATGCCCAGTTGGTTTTTACTGAAGTTCCTATAGTTAGCTTGACCTGAACGGCTGTGAATCCAGCCAGACAACATGTGCAACAATTTTTAAAGTGGCCACAGGTGTTACCAAGACTGGAACAAACTTTCTGTACTCATTGACTTTCTTTACACTTGAGCTGCTTCTACAAGTCAGTCAACCTTAAATATGAAGAACCCTACTCAGTTATTATCCAAACTCGCATCTGCTCCAATGATTTAACTAACGAAGATCTGAACCGACAGCTCTGAAAATAGCCGATGAAGACGCAGTGACAGTGAAACATCAGTCCTTTCACTCAGTAAATCAAACTCAATCTGTTTGTCTGCTCCCTTGACTTCTCTTGGTAGTTGCCAAGAGACCATCTGCTGATCTTCGCAGCTCCGAGAACAAAGGTCGCGCTGTGGGTTTGACTGAAACGTGGCGAAACCTTCATTAGTTCAGGGGAAGGGATTGTGTGTTTTATCCATCATCAACAGACATTTCAGCCGCTTTCTGACACCTATTGACGAGAAAAAGTGAAAAAGAAGGCAGAATAGAAGAGGAGAGTAGGTGAAGAAGACGAGACATAAAGAAGTAACCCTAGACAAAGATCTTGGATACAAAGATACCTTTCAGTGATGCACAGTATTAAACCTCAATCTATTAACCTTTAAACTCCACAGCTGAGTCTGTCTGACTGTTTCTGGTCTCTAATGCTTCTTTTTGTCACGAATGTCTGAAAAACTAAGAAAGAAGAAGCAACAAGATGATGGGCCTCAAATGCTTAAAACTCAAAAGTTTTTGTAAGTAATACAAGCTAAATATCACATAGCATTCCAACTTTCATAAGGGGAAGAGGTGCATTTATGCTAATATGATGCAACTGCACAGTACATGTAGATTTTTTTGTACTTAAAGTACACTAGGACGAACCACCACTACAATTTAATACAAGTATATTAGTAAGAATGTTGGTGTATATTCATTTTGTGTATAATAATCACCCTCTTGGTTGCTGGTTGCTGGAAAGTTTGTAAACCCGTCCTTATTGTTAGCAAAGTACACCTCAAATAAATGTTTCCAAATATAGCTTCTGTCATACAAAGTACTTCTTTTCACTTACATTTTTGTTCAAGTGGTCAGTTTTGTAATAAGTTTATTCTTGATTGGTTACTAAATGCTACAAAAAGGTTTTGCATCTCCATGATTGACTTAAGAACATCTAAGGACTGTTTCTTTCCTAAATCATCTGTTGCAAACCCCTGAATAAATTCTTCTGAAATAACATGTACAAATATTCAAAGAGATCTGCAGTATTTCCAATAAGTAAACTTTGTGTTTTTAAGGCTAACTTAACGCTAATGTTGCAGCTAGCGAGCCAAGAGTACAGCCAGCCATTGGGGGGAAAACTTGTTGTATGTAGCTAGCTAGCAAGACAAGCTAGCTGACAGAAAAATATTCTGCTTTTGCTTTTCAGATGCAAGAATTTGTTGCTGCCATCCCATGTAATTATTGAAATAGTTATGATTTACTGTTAAAAAATGTTGGGGATTGGACAGGGCCACCTTGGGCTTCAGGTAACTCTCATTGTATTTTCTGAATATTTACAAACCAAATAATTAACGAGCAGATTGATCCACGATGAAAATAATTACTATTTGCAGTGTAATACTAGCTTCATTTCAGCCACCTACACCACTGAAAGGCTGCATACATCTGCATTCTGTGCTTTTACTGTTACTAAGAGGTGTGACCAAGAAGTCCAGAGTCTGCACCTGAAAAAATTGTACCTAATTTAAATTGGGCAAACTTCAGCTTTTGAAGCCGTCCTCTGGTGCAGTGATACCAAGCTCCCAGTGCTCCTGCAACATTTAAAATGTTGCATAGAAGTCCTGTTCTGTAAGTGTGTCGAGCACAATCTGCATCACAAGCTGGATCCTCTCCACTGTGTCCATACAGCAACACTTAAACTTGCATTTCATTTTGGGAAAGAGGAAGAAGCCACAAAAAAGTTCCAGGTCTGGTCAGTGGAGTGTTTGGGGAGCGACATTTTTGCTGGTGCAGCCAAAGAACTTGTGTATTTTCAACATGCAGTCAGACTCAGTGTTGACAGTCTGATCCTGGGGGTCTAATTCAAGGTACACAAGTCTTTGGATGTTGGGCAAAACAAAGTGACGAGAATGTTCTTGGTTGCACTGCTGATCTGATGCAGATTCCTCACTCTTGGAATCTCATGGTCATAGCTATAGAAATTACTCTCATTACCCTCCACACACTGATCTGAATCAAGGATTATCCACATAAAGGTTGATTCAGACTGACAAAATTTGATGGCTGCTCTCTGCACAAGTTTCAGGTCCATGGTGAAACTGGGCAGGCTGGCATACAGCATAGTTCAGGTCATTTTTGCCAAATATTCTCCCTCAGACACGTCAGGATATTACACAGGACCAAGGGTGCCAAGTCTCCTTCTGGGGGTTAAGCTTTATGGCTTACACAACTCTTTAAATTTTGACAAGAAATGATGAGCATGCTCCTAGTCATGCTGCTGACCTGATGCAACTTCTTCCGTCTTGGAGTCTCTTGGTTGTGTCTGTAGACCCAGCACTCATCACCTCTAACCCAACAATCATCCACATGAAGACTGACTTGTAAGTTTCAGGTCCATGGTGAAACTGGCAGGTTGGTAGACACCACAGTTCAGGTCATTTGTGACAAGTATTCTCCTTCAGACACACCAGGACATTATGGCATGACTCAGTGTAGAGAGTCCCTTTCTGGGGGTTGAACTTTATGGTACACGGCCCTGTAAATATTGGAAAAAAATGATGAACATGCTCCTGGTCATGCTGCTGACCTGAAGTGACTTCTTCCGTCTTGGAGTTTCTCGGTTGTAGCTGTAAGGATCACCTCTTACCTGAGGTGATTTACCTTCATTTTATGTTTTTTTCTCGACACAAGTTTCAGGTCTGTGGTGAAACTGCAAATGTGCACCTGCAAGTGGTCACAGCAAACTTCCAGGGAGTGTTCTAAATGTTGCTGGAGCACTGGGAGGAGAGCATTGCTGCACAAGAACACTACTTTGAAAGAAGCAACAGCCAAAATAAAGCAAGATTTTTCTTTTTATAGATGCAGTTCCACAACTTCTTGATTGCACCTTGAACCTTTGGCACATTGATCCGATTATACCAGGTAAAAATTTCCAATGCTGGATTTTTGCACCATGATATCAGCACATTTACTTAAATTAAGGATTAAAAAAAAAATCTTTGTCCACTTAATCATTCTCTTCTCTAACTTCTACCCCGAGAACACACCTACTCTTCGGCTTTTACAAGACGCATTTCACGCTGAAATATGTCAGTAAATTACACTTTATTTTTGTACTACATACTGAAAAAGATGCTCACACTTCTTGCTCTGTTTTTAGTGAGTCAGCCAAAGACTCTATCAAGAGCAGTGATGTTTCATTAGACAAGACTTTTTTATTGAATGAAAAACCATTTAGAATTGAACTGAATCAAACAATATTGTGTGTTGGCTCTTAATTTTTCCCCAAAGTGCCAAAACAGTTCCTTTAACTATATCTGCTTCATGTCTTTCCATAACACTGCAACAAGATAACATTGTTGAGTCCAGCTGCCTCTTCTATGCAGTGCAGTTTAGTACTTGTGATTTATCACTGTGGGTGCTAAAGGAATTGATCACCAGAATCTAATTCAGACAAATAAGATAAATCACGATGAGACAGGAGGCTCTCCTTTTGTAGCAGTCTTACGCTGTGATGCCCCGAAGGCTTGTATCATTATTAATCTTAGAAGTGCCGCTGTAAATGTCACCTAGAGTGAACTCCAGAAGTCTCACCGCTCTAAACATAGAAAAATCATTCTGGAGGACGTTTCTTATCTGTACTGGATGTCAGTTTGAGGACATTCGCTTCTGATCTTAAGTACAAAGATGCTCACACATATTTCCCAACTTTCTTTGACAGACTCTGGCGCACATCTGCCGTCTTTGCTGTCACACACAAATAATTTTTGTAAAGCTGTCTTCACACGGAGAAGGAACGCAGCCCATGATCTCACATCTTTAAGTAATTAACAGCAGCCATTATGTACCACACGACCGGCCTCCCTCCATCACTCTGCATCAGTTTGGCTTCTGTCCAGAGTTTAAACCCTCCAGTGGTCCAGTTTCGGCTTCTTACCTACTGCTGTTGGAGGGGAGGTTAGCATCTGGCTAATCAGCTCTGCACCTGAGCGTGTGTGCAGGAAAAAAGTGTGAGAGACAACAAGAGGACGCCAAAGTCAGAAAGAGAACGAGAGGGCGTTGTGTGCAGCAGTGCAGTGTTTTTTTAGTGTGCAGGTTTTGTACGTTCAGTCACAGGTGTTGCAGAGACAGCAGAAACACAGCGAGGACACTGACAGACAAGCAGCTGCTTTCACAATAATCAAACCTCCGGGGAGCACGTCTGTTCTGCTGCGAACATGCTGCTGCTGACATTCCCAAAATCTCCAAACCCCAAAGTCTGAGCTCGTTATTTATTTTTTCATCACGTCCGATTTGCTCGCACAGGAGTTTCACGGCTTCGGTGTCGCAGGATGCAGTTACTGACACTCGGGGCAGCGAGTAGCACACTTAGCCGAAGCCCGCTGGTTCAGGAGACAAAACAGAACAGAGGAGACGAGATATTAGAGAAGACGAGCAACAAAAGGGTACAGTGTGTTCGACTCCACAGAAACAGTCTGTACCCTGAGAATGAATTAGAGCAGAGTTTTTAAACTTTGGAGGTCAGAGCTGTCGCCGAGGACAGTTTGACGACGGGTATTTTGTGACAAACAAAACTCGACACCGGCGGCCCAGCAATTAATCATTTACAAATCAGAGTTTGACATAATGCAATTAGCAAATGCTGCAATTCAGGTTATGCAACGCGCCTGGCCCAGAGTTTGAAGTGTCGAGTCGATGGGTTTGCAAATTCATGCCGACCTCCTTCTGTAACACTCACACTGTTGATGGCGTCTCATGTTTTAATGCTCCATTCACATGTTGTTAAATCTATGACATGTTGAATACTGCACAAAAGCCTGACTTAAAAAAAAAAATCTTATATTAAATTGCAATATCAGTCAGAAAAATTGCAAATAAATGCTGCAATCTAAGTCATGCAACATGTGTGACCCAGAGTTTGAACTGTCATCTCAATGTTCTTCACAAATTAATGCCAACTGCTTTCTCATGTTTCAGTGCTCCATCACATGTTTTTAGATCTATTATACAATGAATATTGAACTGAATCCTGACTTTAGAAAAAACAATCTTGAAATAAATGGCAAAAAAATGCAATTAAATCCTGAAACATGTCTGATGGTTTTGCAAATTCATGCCGACTTCTTCCTAACATGGTGTCTCATGTTGCAATGATCCATCACATGCTGTTAAATCTATTCCACAATTAATATTGAACCAAAGTCTGACTTTAGAAATCAGATTTCAAAATAAAATCTGTCACAAAAATTGTACCTAAATGCCACAATTTAGTTTATGCAATACATCTGACCCCGGGTTTAAATTGTCACGTTGATGTTTTTACAAATTAATGCCATTTTTCTCCTTTAAGTCATATATCACATTTGAATGTTGTCTCATATGTTAACGCTCCATCACATGTTGGTAAATCTATTATATAATGAATGCCGAACTAAAGCTGGACTTTATAAAACTCAATCTTAAACTGCAATATTGGTTAGAAAAACTGCAAATAAATGCTGCAATTTAAGTTATGCAACATGCAGGACTTGGGGTTTAAACTATGGTGTCAATGTTTTAATAAATAAATGGCATTTTTCTTCTCTAAGTGACACTTCAGATGGTGCTGCATGTTTCAGTGTTCCATCACATTAGTAAATGTATTAAACAATGAATATTTAATGGAAACCTCAACTTTAGAAAACCCAGTTAAATTAAATTTGAATACATGTCAGAAAAATGGCAATTCACCCTTGTATTGTCCTTGGGGTCATTCTGGCCCCAAGGACAATCTTTTGCTGTCGTATGCTTTTATGTAACAAGGTCTATTTGGCCCTAAATTCCAAAATGAAGGAAAAAAAATTGTGGTAATGGGTTGGACTGAAGTAAGACTAAAGGTGTAATGCAGAATTGATTGATAATTTATACTATATGCTTTAAATAACAAGCAAACCAGGCAAGGTCATTTTGACCCCAGAGGACAAAATGTGTATGGCAACTGGGAGGACACTACAAGGGTTAAATGCTGTAATTTAAGCTGTGCAACATGCAGGTCCAAGGGTTTTGAACAGTGGTGTCCATGTTTAACAAATTAATGGCATCTTCCTTCTTTGAGTCATTCTTTTGATTGTGTCTCATGTTTCAATGCTCCATCACATGTTGCTAAATCTATTAAACAATGAACATTGAGCTGAATCCTGATTTTAGAAAACCCAATCTCAAATTAAACTGCAACATCTGTCAGAAAAATTGAAATTAAATGCTGCAATTTAAGTTACGCAACACATCTGACCCGGGGTTTGAACTGTCGTGTCAATGTTATTCACAAATTAATGGTATTGTTCCGATTTACGTTGAGGTTTTAATGGTATCTCATGAATGTGACCTCAAATTAAACTGCAATATCTATCACAAAAATTGCAATTAAATGCTGCAATTTAAGTTAGGCAGCATGCTGGACCCAGAGTTAACTGTCATGTCAATACTTTTATAAATTAATGCCGACCTCCCTCTCATGTGGTATTACTACATCATATACCGTTAAATATATTCCACAATGAGTACTGAAGTGAGGCCTACTCAAAAAAAAAAATTAAAAATCTAATCTCAAATCAAATTGCAAAATCTGTCAGAAAAATCTTAATTAAATATTTTCAGTTATTCACTCAGCTCTGCTCAGATCACAGCGTCTCACTCTCTAAGAAACAACTCAAGGGACCCATTTCCTACCACTTAATTAAATGCTTAATTGGAAGATAATCATATTTCCGTATTTTATTAGGCTATGTTGACATAATAAGGGAAATTTGTACATTGGTTGATTTGCAACTAAATTCAAATCCTAGTAGTTAATTTTTCTTCACCTAAAGTTTAGGATTTCAAGTCTAATCCCCTGTGTACTAAACATTACTGGACAATTTCAGACAGTTAAAAGTGTATGTATAGGCTTGTATGCTGAAAAAATGCTTAAAAAGGACATTTGAAGGTGAGTATTGTGCCTTTTACAAATAAATTCCACTAAAGCAATGAATTTGGGATTCTTTTCTTTTGTGAAAAGACCAACAGTGGACTCATGTACAGAGTTTATTCTGTTATACTACTGCACTGAGCTAATGCCACTCATATTTATCAGCGATATTTAGGAAACTAGGGGATAAAAATAACAGCTTCTTTTTCAAATGTACTCAGCTTGAGAAGATTTTCCATGTTTATTGAAAATTCCTGGGGTAATTTGGTTGTTTTTGCTTTCAAGTTTTAAATATTGCTGTATAGTGCAGAAATACTCGACTTCAGTTCAACAATCTAAAAATGAATTATTTCAAAAGCTGCAGCATGAACAAAAACATTTAAAGACTGCTGAGGAAAATGTAATTGAAGCAAGTTAATTGTTGCGTTTCTCAACTTAAAAACTTGTGTTCATAATTATGGTAATTAAGTCATTAAGACACAAAAATCCCTTTTAAATAACAAGAAGAACTAGTTGGAAGAGCTTAATTTTGGACTTGTGTTTATGGCACCAATCATTAAGTAATGTAAGACACCTTTGATTGAAAAGGAAAAGCAAATTCCCGGAATGTAGTTTGTTGATTGAACATAATTTTATTAGAACTTGTCTTATTGATGCAATTTTGTTGTTGTTCTTTAGCCCAAACATTACATTAGAGGTCCTAAAAATGGGACCAGAAAAGCTTGGAACAGTGACGCAGACAATATGAACTTTATAATCTAGAAAAGAGCATTTTAGTTATCTGTCAGATAGAAATATGTTTCACTCTTTTTCCAGCTCCTATAGCCTTTATGGCTTTGAATAATAATGTTTTATTCTATTAATATTTTAAATAAAAGATTAAATATTTCACTGAAAACGTAGCATTGATTTATTTGGCCCAAGTTGGGCGAGCTATGTGGAAAATGTAGCGAGCTAAGCTAGCAGTTACATCAAATAGAGTCTCACCACACAGATAAATATAATAAGCTAAACTTCACTAACATGGTAAAAGTAATTTAATACATCACAAGGAGTTTTTTTCAATTTATTTATTTTCTTCACATTAAATTTTGTTCATTTGCTGCCCACAGAGAATGAAAAATACATAGCTGGCTAGGAGTTAGCCATTGACTAACTGCTAGCTAGTGTTAGCAGACAGAAATACTAGCTCAGTAGATACACCTGTGATGTTTCTTTTTCTTTTTCTGACTGTAAAGCTCGGCTGTGCTTGTTACTTGAGAAATGCTTGTAAAAATGTATCCTATATGGGTTACTTCTTTTAGAGAACAGCGCTGCTAACACCATGCTTCTGAAAAATGGCGCTAAGCTAGCAACATTGCCATTTGTATTGACGCTACAGCTCAACACTGCATATATCACCTACTACGCTTCATTTATTTCTTATATTAGCATTACAATAAGGCAGTTAGTACCTTCATAAGAAGAATGAATAAATAATTGAAACATATGGGTACTGGTGAGGTTATTTTAGCCCTTTGAGGCACACTTTTTATCCAAATTCTCATTCCATCTTCTCAGCTGTACTGTTCTCCAAGTATTTATTGCAGCGAGAGGTAGCGCAAATCACACTAAACCACATGAATTAACCTTTCCAACAATGCTAGCTGTCTATCTGTGTGACGAAAAGTCGTTGATCAATTAGTGTTGAATTTAATTAAAATTAAATCACAGTTACAACCTACATACAGCTGCAACCATGTCCACACGCATTATTCTGGATGAAATTACTAAACAAAGTGCACGTTTGTGTTAATATCTGGACATGTTAACGTCTATGCAATCATATTTTAATATCACACTACAAGAAAGAGTGGAACCGGAGCTTTGTAATCAAGCTTGTTATGTAGTTATGAAATATAAAGGTTAAGAGAGATGAAACTTCTGCAAATCAAGTCAAATTTTTTCACCCATTTCATAAAATCCTTACTGCATCAAAAATAAGTAGAAGAATTTACCATTTCTGATGATACTAGTTGTTTCTCTGAGCACCAAATATTAATTCACCTGGTTTTCCACCTTTACAAGTACTTTAATGCATGTATTTTCAATTCTGTTAGTCACTAAAATCATACTTTTCCAGTTTCCAAGTCATATAGAATCCAAACATTATGGTTCCTGATCTTATCGATTTCCACACAATCTCCCTGCTACACAATTATGAAAAAATATCTCTGTTTCCCAGCATTTAATGGTGAGATACATGTAAAAACGCAATAATTTCACAATACTAAATGCTTTTTTCCCTCTGTATAAAGGCTTATTCATAAAATCTGAAAGCCCCATTGTGTCAAATGATGGAAGATCTTGAAAAAAAGATACAGCATGTATGACTGGTCCTCAAAATGAATAAGGATAAGAGCCTTTAAATAGTGGTAGTGGTAGTTACTCTGAACTGGAATAAAACCAAACCTTCAAACAAAGTATCGTGAAGCTTCCTGAGTGTGACACATTTACCATGAAGCAGCTTTGAAGTGACACCGGAATAAAACACGCTCGTCCTTCATTGTGATCTTTAATATCCGAACAAACGGCTCAACACGGAGGTAAGAATCTCGTTGATTTCTATATTTCTCCTGTCCATGGCTGACGTATTAAAAGGTACGAATAAAAAAAAAGTAATAATAAAAACCTGTCACAGCCTCTCTCCCAGCGTGAACTGAACGGGGAAAAAAAGAATTCAGCTATTTTTGGAGAAGGAGTTTGACAAAAGCTTTCATATTACAACCAACACACTCGAGCTGCGCCGGCCTTCATCGGAGGTAACCGCGTCGATGTGCTTCAAGAATCCCGCCTTCGAATTCTTTATATTTTGATTTATATTTTGCAGCTGCGGTATTTGCGAGCAGCCAAGGCCTTCACACATCTACAGTCACGCTTTTTAAAAAAAAAACAAAAAAAAAAAAACAGTTTTTCTTACTTATAAGCCACTTGAAGTCTAAATCTGCACGATAACCGGCGAGATATTGTCGAACTTGGGAATATTACGGCCCCTTTTGTTTTGGTTTTCGATGCTAACTGCTGCATCCCGAATGAGGCGCGGAGCTGAAAGCGACTTTTAAACCGAAGCAGGAACAGGAACAGAGGAAACGAGATGTGACGGAAGCATCTAAATCCGTGGAGAATTGGAATATAAAAGAAAATAGAAAGGCTGCAGTGAAAAGAAAACCAAGTGAAAGAAAAAGCTCAACCTTGTGCGAGAGTTTTTCTGATAACACCTGTTTCAGCGAGCGGCAGACTCCCGCTTTTGTTTGTGTGGCCGTAACCAAGGAAACAAATGCTGCATTTTTACCTTGCTCCTATTCTTTTCTCATACACCTCACAAATACTTCAGCTGAATGAGGAGTTTTCTCATCGTTCTGCATCCTCAAGGCTCTCAGTTCTTCATGATTTCTATCGTGTCCTTTTATAGCTTTTTAAAATCCTTTAGTTGGTGTATAGGCTGATTTTATACCCCACATTTCATCCTTCAGAGCACAAACTTGCTCTTTCATCCTCAACGATATTATAGTGTGACTGATTATTGTTGCCTCATGGTTAATTAACATAATAAAAATGTGTTTCTATGCACACAGGATTTTTTTTTTGGTTGTTTTGTCGTTAAAAGAGCTCATTCAGCCACATTAGAATGGACACAATAAGGGGTGACTCTGATTGGTCGACCCCGGCCGACCTTCATAATTAAAGCTCTCCAGAACAAACCTCGCTAGATTTGAATACGCTTTGATGTTTGGTGTACAGGCTCTCACCTCATCAAAGAAAGCCATAAATTACTGTAAAAAATGCAGCTTTGTTCTTATGGTAGTGCAACGTTTTGTCTTTCTTTTCAAACTATGGTTCAGTCCTTTAAAATCTAATCAAAAATGAGTGTTAACAGCAAACTACTGTAAAAACTGTAGTGTGGAATTGAACAAAATACATATTTACTGACATTTTTTCTTTTACATTAAGCTTAATTATGTTTCCTTGATTTCAAAAATATAAGTATTTTCGATTTATGTATTTGATTTATAATGCAACGGTGTCATAAAGGCAAAAAGTTAAAAAGAAAACACAGAAAATGAAAAAACATAACAAAAACTGGACCTAAAATAAAGTCTGAAAACGAGTATAACAAAGTTTAACTTATTAACTTGTCCGTACATCTCATATCTTACTGTATTCAACAGGATACAATTTAAATAAATGGTTCCTTTGAATACAGCTGTGGACAAAAGTTTCCATTCACTATAAAGACCAATCATGAGTTTCCAATGACTCCTATAACCCTTTATTTCTATGATGGAATGACTGAAAAACGTGTTTTTGCCTCACACAAAAAAAAATTAATGTATTTTAGTTATTTCATAGATTTATTATAGATTTTCTGGAAATATGACAAATTTCATTGTACTTCTGCACAATGACAGTAAAGTCTCTTTATCTTTAAATCTACTGGATCAAAAATATACATACAGCAACTTGAATTATCAGTTTTGGTAAGTTAGAAAGCTGTGTTAATCATATATTCCTATCTTCTAGTAACTTATCACAACTGACTACAGCTGCTCACTCCTCTGAGTCAATTTAATTGGGGACCATTTGGTACATTCAAAAAATAGCTTTAAGGCCAAAATAACCAGCAATCTTTTTAGAGAAAAGAAGGCCTTTAACCCCAAGTACACCAAATCTACCGTCAAGCATGGTGGTGGCAGTATTATGCTCTGGAGCTGGGCCCAAGGGTCCATTTAATAAACTCATTAGACTCAGCATCAAACACTACAGTGGCGAAGTCTAAGGTGTTCATTAAAGATCTGAAAAAGCAAATTGTTTGCTTGAACAGTCACGAAAGTCACTTGAAGCCATTTCAAAGCAGCTTACTGAAAGCATAAAGTTCATGGTACAGTTGTGTCACTGCCATGATCAGGAAGAAATAAACTATCACCTGCTGCTGAGAGTCAACCGGTCAGGATGGTCAATAATCAACCAAGAATCTCCAAAAAGCAGATCTTCAATGAATTAGAAGCTGCTGGAACACAGCTGTCAGTGTCCACAGTGTTTTACATCAACATGAGCTGAGAGGTTCCATGAAGAAGGAAGTTCTAGAAACAGAACCTTAAAGCTCCACTGAAGTTTGCTGCTGATCACATGGACAAAGAAAACACCTTCTGGAGGAAAGTTCTGTGGTCACATGGAACAAAAAATATCTACTTTTTGGCCCCAATGACCAGAGTTTCTTGTTCTGGAGTTTCTAAAAGAAAAAGGCATAAAAGTAGAAGGTTTGAAGTAAACAGGAAACAGTAAGATATGAGATGTACATGGTATTACTAATACAAGGTCGGCCACTAGGAGTGATTGTCCTTTGCACAGAATCACTTTTCTGTTAAAGGTTGAACAAACTAAATACTTTACATATAGCTGTCAGAGAAAACTCAACCTTTTTCAGTTTTAATAGACAGCACAAGGCATGGCTGATTAACAAACTTATGAACACTGTGAAAATCAGGCACTTTAACTATAAGCACTTTATGACAAGCTCTGCCTAGAAAGCACTTTACTAAAATAATAAAACTGTAAGGTAGGTTTAATCCAGCCAGAATTAAGTCATCATCATTGTCTTCGCTGTACTATATTGTTTTTATACATCTGTAACCTTGAATTTTTTTATCTTTTACGTTTGAGACAACAGATGGAAATTAGCCTTGTGCTAAATCCGGCTTATTTACTGCAACCTTGTGTAAATTTATGAGATTGTACATTCATTAATATGCACTGTCCCGCCCAAATAAATAAAGAAATGAAATGAAATACAGATATGTAGCATGTAGGACTCAATAAGTTAAACTTCATCCTACTTGTTTTCAGATATTGTTCTAGGTTTTGGATTTGGATTGGTTGTTGTGTTTTGTATTGTGTATTTATTTTCTTTTTTTTTGCCTTTATGATGCTGTGGCATGTCTAAAATAAATTAAATGGAATGGAAATATGCTTGGAGGAGAGAATGTGAGCCCTTTAAAACCAAGAACACCAAACCAACTGTCAAGCATGGTGGTGGCAGTATCATGCTCTGGGGCTGTTTTGCTGCCGGTAAACTGCTGCTTTTCGCAAAGCTATGGAATAATGAAGAAAGAGGATTACCTCAACATTCTTCAGGAAATCTTAAAATCATCAATTAGAAGGTTGGATCTTGGACACAGTTGGGTGTTTCAATAAAACAGTGGCCCCAAACACACATCAAAGGTGGTTAAAAATGTTTAAATTGGGCTAAAATTAAGGTTTTAAACTGGTTTCCCTAAAATACTGTCTTAAACCACATCGCGGCTGGAGCTTTGAAATGTCTTTATTTCAATATCTTTGCAAGATAAACAGGGAAGAAAATCAAATACATCTACAAATGGTACTTCATACTCTCACTGGATTCATGACACAGTTTTCAATAAATCTAATTGTTGCTTTTAAACCTACAACTTGCCAAACCGATTTATGATTAAAGTTTCCACATTAAACAGTCGGCATCTGGGCTGAGTGAAGCTTTTAAATGGCACTGACATACTTCTGAATCAAACTGCACATTGTTTGAAAGCACAAAGTGTCACGATTCCAACTTTGCAAAGTATTTTCAGATACCAAGGCCACAGCAACAAGTGCAAGAAAGAAAATGTTTCCAAGATTTTTCATTTTCAGTAAAAAGAAGGTGAATGTTCAGGGCTTTTTTTGTCCCAGACTCAAATCTTTGTGATGGATGCTGGACAAAAATGTTTCTGAACTTTCAATAATGTACTAAAAACTCTCTGGACATGAAGACAAAAGATAAGAGGAATAATTTTTTTCAGCTCCTGTGGATGCTTTCATGTCTAATCTATCCAGACAAGGCCACAGTGCCTCTAAAACAATGTCCAAAAGAAAGATTCTACAATCTACTGAATTATCTAAATTGCCTTTGCATTTATACTTTCTCCAAGGATGAAATCTGGAGGCGTCTGGGTGATTACGGCTTTATGTATTTAGCTTCAAGGTTCAAATTAGAGTAAATTCGGTTTAGAAATAGAGGGAAGAGCCGGACTGTGCAGCAGGTTTCCTAAAATCCACTGTCATCAATGGTAGAGGGTAAAGTCAATCCATTGATGAAATTTCATATATTCAGAAATGTCACAAATCACAATTAGATTATTACTGAAAGCGACTAAACGAAAAGGTTAATTTCGAGCATGGTCCACACAGTGTGAATGAAAAAAACAAATTCAGAAGGAAGAATCAGGAACTAAGGCTAGAAAGTTATCAAATGCATCACTGCCTGTGTTCATTTTGACTGTTGAAGTAATTTTCCACCTTGTTACTGTTTCAGTATTTGCTAAAACATTGATCCAATAGCTGATTTAGGTCACATTTTTATTATAAGAAAACTGAAAAGCAAGTCTTTATCACAATGGAGTGGATTCAGTTGAATCTTCTCGTAATAAAATGTACCTGCCTTGTTTGGCACAATATTTTGGATGTAATTTTAGGCTGTGATTTTATGTGCTATTACATGTATTTTAACAAAACAGGAAAAAGCTGCAAAATAAGAACGAAAATTACATGTAGATCATTTTTCATGTCGAGTAGCTTATAGTATTATTTTTCTTTCAAATAACACAAAAACATGATTTTATTTTACTTATTTATTGTTGTTGATATTAAAAAACATTGTAAAAGAAAACTGGATATATATATATATATATATATATATATATATATATATATATATATATATATATATATATATAAAAAATATATATATATATATATATATATATATTTTTTTTTTTTTTTAAACAGATTTTCGGTTTTGTCAAATTATAGACGAAAACAAATAAAATCATAGAAAAAAAACAACAGGCCAGAACTGTAAGTAGTTTCCACATTAAAAATTGTATTTTTTAAAATAGTAATCTGAAAAATTTTCAGTTCTTAGTATACATATTTTTGTGATTTTTTTTTTTTACTAATTTAAATACAGCAAAACAGTGTAATTCTACAATCAAATGTTGTAAAAAAGCATCACTGTAACTATGACAACAAATGACTACTTCAGCTGTTTTTCAGCTTTTCTTGTTTATTTGTATGTTTTCCATTTTTGTTTTAACAGTTTGTGTACCTTGATAAATAAGCCTTTTTGGATGGTCTTTATTAATCAGTAATTGTAGATATTAGCAGAACTTAAACATTTTATCGTAACGAAGTTTTCAGCTATGCTATCTAACCATCAATAAACTCTCTATAGTGAAGTGACGGCTGTTTTTTACCTCACCTGAGCCTCCACCTGTTCTTTTTAAAGCCTCGGCTAAAGGTTACTGTTTAATTCCATCAAGCATAATTTCTTGCTATGTTTAGCCCCAAATATTTCCTTCTTCACCTCGGCTCCTCTGGATCTACGGCGAATGATTGCGGCTGCATAATGCCTATTGTGAAAACTGGGAATAAAAGCAGCGCCACACTCCTGGGAGATCTCCGTCAATGGAGCAGCCTTGGCCTAGATGCAAATCATAGCCTCCTATTCAGACTCGGCCGCGTGCACGAGCGTGTGCCCGGCATGAGCGTGCACGTTGCGAGCGTGCGCGTGGATCTTCAGAGGCGGGGGGGGGGGGCTACCTCCTCATTAGGTGGCTCTGATAGAAGTGCTAAAACCATGTTCCTGAGTGGAGGGATGGAAGGAGGTGAAAGAGGGAGGTAGAACAAAGAAGAAGAAGAAGTGAGGCAGGAAGCTGGAAGTGGTAATGTGGACACGAGGATTCTGTGTTTGTGTGCGAGCTCCTGTGTGGCAGCATTAGGCTACACTCACAGTGAGGCGGCTGGGTGGCAGGATTAGTAGTTTAATTGGTACCTCAAGGAATAGAGGAGACTTAACAACAGTGGAGTGGTAGCAGGGCTGGGCTGCAGGGCCGCGGTGACACACTATTACGCAAGTTGTTATTCTACTTGTGAAGAAACTCGCTCCAATCTTTCCTTTCATAATCGCCGCTAAACCCAAATTTGTGGAAAGCACGAACGATGATTTTAAACAAACGCACATCAGCGCGGACGTCATTCGCTGCTAAAAAACGATGCTCAGAAATAAAAAATGAAGGAGGGAAGAAAATGTGAAAGAGCCGAACGGAGGCACAAAGGGAGGAAAGAATGCAGAAAGGTATGAATCACCGCTAAGAGTCTAAATCCATGCCAGCTGCTAGGAGAAGCTGTACTCAAGGTGCCGCGGTGCTTCATCAGAGCTGCCCGTCAGGTGGCTGAATAGCTCCGGAAAAAGCTCTTTTCTCCGCCACCTTCCGAACTGAGGTCTTCATCCGGCCATTTCACTAACTTTCCTAAAACGACAATTTGACGTTCGAGGCCACTTTGGCGCCGTGATTGGGCGGCTGTGAGGAGGTCAGAAAGTCTGATACACGAGCTGCATCCAGGACCGTTACCTGTTTTCACGATATTTTAACAGTAATGTGCAGTAAATCCACAGTTCAGTTCTCAGCAAGGCAAAATATTCGCTGCATTTCTCTACACTGTAACATCAAAAAAGGAAAAAGAGCCTCAAAAATATTTCTGTAAACAATACTGCACCACTATGATTGCTGTTCATACTAGGGATAGACCGATTATCATGGTTGATATTTGGCATTTTTCCAGTTATCAGTATGTATATTGACCCATCCATCCATTATTTATACACCGCTTAATCCTCATTAGGGTCACGGAGGGGCTGGAGTCTATCCCAGCTGGCTTAGGGTAAAGGTAGGGGTTGACAGGTCACCAGTCTATCCCAGGGCTACATATAGAGACAAACAATCACACTCACATTCACACCAACAGACAATTTAGAGTTACCAGTCAACTTCAGCATGTGTTTGGACTGTCGGAGGAAGTCGTAGAACCTGGAGAAAACCCACACATGCACAGAGAGAACATGCAAACTCCATGCAGAAAGATCCCGGGAAGGCCGGGACGTGAACCAGGGATCTTCTAGCTGCAAGGTGAAAGTGGTAACCACCAAGTCACTGTGAATATTGACTCGTTATTGATAAATTAAACGCTCTACTTCAGATCTCTCGCCGTCTGTCGTCACTGTGGTCTCACAAATGTCTCTCAAGCAGCAAGAACTGAACAAGAAACACAAAGCAGGAAATTAGCTTCTCTCAGAGTGGCTAAGGCTATGCTAACAGCTAGCAGCTAAATTAGAAGGCTGCCACAGATTAGCCTGAAACAGAATCTGGGAAACAGAAATTAATAATGATTTAAAATCTGGACTTCAGTGGAAAATAAAAGTGATAAAACAGAAAAATTAAGAAAATACAGAAGAACTGCAGAAGACAAACTGATCAAGTTGAGAGAGTCCTAATGTAATCTCTCCTATTTTACATATTCAGTTATAGTCACCCTTATTAATGAAGAATAGTTATGAATGACATGCTGTTAAAGCATTATATTTAAGGTATATTGGCTCCAAATATCAGCATCAGCCCTTAAAAAAGACCAGAAAAAACTCCATTCTGATCAATCCCTAGTTCGTACGAGTTATAGAGACTTTTGCCCTCCAACACATTATAACCACTGACTGTATAAAAAATGGACGAACCTGCTGTGACATTACCTATAGGTTTACTGAACAGTGCTTTCTAAGTTCAGTGCACTCTTGAAGCCATTATGGTGGCCTGAACCTCTTAACTTCTGGTTAATCCAAAACAAACCCCCAAAGAAGTGGAGTTGAGGCAGCCATAAAAACATCTTTGGGCCATAGACTGTCATATGATGGCAGCCAGCTGTCACTTGAAGTGATCACACCTTTAATTTGCATAACTTTAAGCCTTAATACAATTTAAATGGATGAGTTAGATTCACCCCCTGTACAGCTATCTTCAAAGGGGAAACTAGCTCTAGAGACTAAAACATTTGATATACCAGGTTGTAAACATGTATTTTAGCCTTGGGTATCCATGAGGATTAATGTCGGCCTCAAGTGGTCATTTGAGGAACTACAGTTTTCACCACTTGTGGGTTCATTTTTGGATGTTGCTGCTTGATCATAAACCAATTCTTAGGCTCTGAGGCTCTTTGAGTAAAATGATAAAGTCAGCATGCTCACAAAGTCAGTGACGAATGTCCAACAACATTCTAGTAACTATTAGAAGTTTGTGATAAGTGGTAGAGTAGCGCTAAATTTCTATTAACCTCATGTTTAGCAGATAAAATCTTGACATTTCCCATCGTATATTGGTGTAATAGCATCCTAACATTTGCTAATTAGCGTTAAACACAAAGTACGACTCTTGCTAATGGATATGTTATTAGATCAAAGGGCTAGTTCTTGGTTTTGCATCTATATGGGCTCATGTGATGTAACATTCGTCTTCTGCCCGTGTTCACAAGGGTCCATGTGGATAGAATTGAAAATTGAAGCCAAAAAGCAAACACCCTGCAAAAGTAAAAAGGATGCCCGTCTTGTTAAAGTATTTTTAGTTGAGTCTCGCCACTTAGAAGCCATCTTGGCAGCACAAAGGCAGTTATTCTGGGCTAACAAGAGTGGGCTGCCATCTTAGTGAATGGGGAGAGAGCCAGAACTTTAATTTCAATGGTTACAAAAACATAAAAACTGCACATATAGAATCATAGAAGTCAAACCTGACCAAAAGTCAAAAAGTTTGACGACTTTTCTCCAAAATAAGGTTTAAAAGGGGTTTCTCCATGCAGGTTGTACTATATATTTTATATGTACAGCACCAGCATGATTTGCTTGATATTTCCTAGTTTGGTTGTCACAAAACAGATGATTCTCTTTTTAAGGAGGAACGGCAGGACATATGTCATACAACCGCCTTCTTTGGTGAATTTTCTCATAGATTTCTACAGATTTCTCATGTTTACGTTGCTATTCTACCCATTGTAACGCCTCTGATTTAATTTTGCACATGCATTTCATGATATTTCTGGAGTATTTCACAACTTTGATCTTGTTAAACTGTTTCACACTCCATTTTGTTATTTCAATCCCAAAGGCAAAGCAGCTTTTTCTGGAGATGGCCATCATGTTTTCTCGTATGGAACATGTCCGTGTAAAACCCTGGTTGCAAATATCCGCAAAAACCACAAATAGGCAATTATCTATGAATGAAAGTACTGGACAGACCACAGCTGTGACCTGAAGATAATAACAATTGACCTAAAGGAGATGTAGGAAGATAGCTGAGTTTCCACAATACATTTTATGTGCACTAAAAATATACTCCAGTTTTGCAAGAGTTTAAGCATGAGGTGGTGTTTGGCTTTTCAGAAAAAAAATTAATAAGCTTCATTGGGAACGAATACACTTTTTAAAAAAAAAAAACGTTCTGACATGATCAGCTGTTTTCACTTCTTTCATTGCTTTGGCCTCAACATGGACAACACCAGCTGACAAGAAAGACTAATTGTGATTGAAAACAATTCCTGAAGACTTTATTGTTTTTCTCTCACACATGACCAAAGTTTTGCTCATTTCTGGCAAACGGTTTTGTTTGTGTCTTTTTCTAATCTGTTTATTATAGTCACATAGCCTCTAGAGCGCAATCTAGTTTAATCACTCCAAAGCAATGCAGAAAAGCAAAGCATTTCCCTTTTTAAAAAAAAAATGTTTTGTCTGCGGTGAACTCCATGGAAATCCATTTCAGTTCTATCTAAACTCAAGAACTTCAATCTCGTGGTAGCAGCAAGGGAATTAGGATGCATCCCCTGGCAGCATGGACGTCATTTTGAGCTCTAGTCCAGCCAATAGCACATTTCATGGTTCAATGTAAATTTCACCGTGGTAAAAAAAGGAAACCTTAAAAAGGACTGTCTGTGAAAATGCTTGTGTCCATCTATCGAATAGCTGCTTAGTTATTTCAGATTGGATCATAGCGGTGGATGGTCCCCAAAGCAATGCCGAAATGCATATCAAAAGGTGGAAAGAAAGCAAGAAGGGAGAGTTCAACCACAAACTGCAGTAAAAATTGAGCAAGAACATCAATGTGGTGACTGATACTGCAACAAGAGGCTCCCACAAACACACATCATTACAGGATATATTCAGAATAACTCCATTAGGTTTTCCTCAAGGACTTTAATGCCACACTTCGCACAGAGGAGCTCAATGAAAGTGCGTCTTGAACAAAAGAAAAATCCTCCCCGGAGTCAGTTTCTCTGAGTCACACATAGCGAGCTGAGCAACAACACATCCCTGTGAACTGTATAAGCTGTATTACATGCAGCATGTATGCTGTCATGAGTGCTCTTTAGTTTGTAAAAAGCCTCATTCATTATGTAGCGAGAGAGGAGTGCTGGTCACAAATCCTGTTATAGTTCATTAAGTAACTACTTAACCTGTCAGCTCTGCAGGGCTGCAACTATATCACAGTGTAACTCCCACCTCTGTACACATTTCAGCTGACAGAAACAGCGCTCTCACATCACTGATCCTATTCTGAGACCCTTCCCACATTAATATCTCTTTCCCCTGGTTCAGGAGATCTCTGGAAGATGGATGATGGAGGTTCGTATAAATAGAGTGGTGAGCGTAGATGACAGAGAGCAAGAGACGAGTGACGGATGGATACAGGATGTAGAGAAATGAAGTGGCGAGAGATGGAAAAAGAGGGGAAGCGAGATGTTGTGCATGTTTAATCAGCGTCATCAGGCCTCCAAAAAGTGCGAGGCTAAAAAGAGAGCTGCAGAACGAAGAGATGACGGGAGAAGAGGCAGCGCTGTTCATAATTAAAGTCAAAGTGAAACTAAAATTCATTGTTGCTGTGAAATCAGTATAACCTAAGTGTTTGTTTTGATATGCGTGGCCTACTTACTCAGTCAAAACTGTAAAAGAAGAAATTAAAGTTTGATTCACTTTTCTGCATGATAAATATTTGGATTAATGGCAACTTTATTCCTGCAAAATCCGTGCAAATGGGCACTAAAAAAAGTGTACAATATCATCTAACGGACAATTTCCATATTTGGGAGAAATACATTTTTTATACAAGCAAGTTTGTGAATCTGTGTGTCCTCATGAATCACATTCCTTATGTTTCTAATTTATAATTTGGCAATAGTGTAAATCTGTTGTGTTACTTTTACATCTCCTGCATTTCTGTCTGTTCTTTCTGGATTTTTAACCTGTCAAAAGTTATTTTTTCAGGGAAGGGGGAGAGGAACTGAGCTGGTTCAAATCAAGGACAGTGATTTGTCATTGTGGGCTACAAAAAGTCCTCCAAGTCTGAAGACGTGGTTCTTTGTCAGAAACTGCTGGATTGCTGCCTCTGGATTGAGAGGTGAGTTGCTGCGACAAGTGAAGGAGTTAAAGTATCCCCGAATCTTGTTCACAAGTGATGGGAAATTGCAGCGAGAGACGGATGGATAGATTGGTGCAGCATCAGCGGTCATGTACCAGACTGTTGTGGTCAAGAGAGAGCTAAGCAAGTAGGCAAAGTTCTTGATTTAGCAGTCGGTTTTTGTTCCATCCTTCATCTACTGGCGGTCATGAACTCTGGATAGATCCCCAAAATAGTGAAATTGTGTGTTCAAGCAGTCAAATTGAGTTTCCCCCATAGTGTGGCTGGGCACAGTGTTGAAGATAGAGTGACGACATCCAGAGCAAATTCGAGTAGAGTCGCAGCAAACCAGCTGAGCAGGTTCGGGCTTTTGATTAGGATGCCTTCTTGGTGTCTTTCTTTGGAGGGTTTGGGGGCAACTGGGAGGAGACCCTGGTGTAGACCCAAAACTCATCAGGGGGATTACATACCTCATCTAGGAACTTCTTGGATCCCCCTTGACGAACTGGACAGATTCGCTGAGGAGAGGAACGTCTGGAATGACCTGCCACCAGGATCAACCCCAGAGAATCAGAAGATACTGGATGGACTGCAGATGGCTATAAAATAAAATCTGACTTAACTTGACTGGACAAAAGATCCATCCATTCATCGATCCATTTTTTTATTTATCCGGGACCAGGTCATGGCGGCAGCTGGTCATTCCAAATGTCCAACACTTTCCAACTCTGCCTGGGGAATCTGAAGGCATTCCCAGACCAGATGAGATATATAACCCCTTGAACAAGTTCTGGATCCACCCTGGGGTCTTCTCCCAGTTGGAAGTGCCCGGATAAGGAATTTCGCGCAGGACTCATCCTAATCAGATGCCTCTTTCAGTGCAAACACTACCCTGAGCTCCCTCCAGATGTCCAAACTCCTCACCCTGTTTCTAAAGCTGAGCCCAGTCACCCCTATGGAAAAAAACATTTCGGCTACAGGGATGTTTGGATGCATGTTTTGAATAATTTCCTTACCTCATAGCTGGCAGCTTTATTACTCGATAATCGATCAATCAATAACTGTAATAATCCCAGTAGACACAGTTCTATGCCCCGATTGTGGTCACTTAACATGCAGATATTTACAGATGTCCCCTCCTCAAACTGGCATTAAACATTTCCCTACACAGTGACTGAAACATTTACATATTTCTAGACTTTCTGTAGTATGTATTCTGAGCCAGGAGGGGTAAGAGGAAGCTTTGTTTATTCTCTAAAGACTGAAGCTCCTGTGATTTTATCCTGACAACTCGGACAATCTCTTGAGTGTTGACTTTGTCTCCAAACTCGATCTTTCTGTGCTCCAAAAGTAGTCCCTGCTCTCATTGTCCGATGACGAAGGCCTCACCAATGACAAATCCTTCTCCTAGAACGTTTTCCGTGAAGCCTTCCTTAAAGGCACTCAGGACATTCATCGAAACCCCGACACCCAGGGACGCCAGTAGACCCACCTCCAGCTCTTAGAGCCTGTAAAAATAGTCTGAAGTTCTGGACCTTGTCATGTGATTTTGGGTCACAATCAATTAGCCATTGACTTGACAAAGATGAACTAGCACTTTTTTTCACTGAAAACATGAAAGCTTCGACTAGTAGACATTTTGGGTTCCAGGACATATTCTCATAGTTGTATTTTTCCAGCTAAACTCCCACAATGCTCTCTGCTTGCCAACAAGGAGCTAATGGAAGTCAGCTGCTGTATCTTCAGACATCTTATTTACCAGTTTTTCACCATCCTACATTACTTCTTTTGCTGTGTTTTAATGTGCTTCCTTACTGAACACGCTCAAACAATTGGATTGTGTAGCAGGATCATTTTTACTGAGCTTGGAAATCCAGTTGTACTCACTGTGCACGTGCAACCTGGAATAACCTGCAGAACAATCTCAAGCTTGACTCATTTTTATCCTTGGGGCAATTTAGGTTTAAACTTCATCTTATTTCACCTGCGGCTATTCTTGTTGTAGTTTATTCATTTGTTGTTAAAATTGAAACGCTCTAATTATTCTTAAGATTTCTTATTTGTGTGCCGACATCTTTTATTTTCCTCTTAACTTTGTTGTAAATGTGGCCTTTATGCCTCAGTGTATTCTGAATTTACATATAGACTAAATTAATACTTAAATGAACACACATAAGAGTGGCATGACTGCAGAATGTTTTCTTTAAATTCAAACAGCCAGTCAGGTTTGATGAGTGATTTTAACATTACCAACGTTTCTTTGAGACTCATTACATCACACCATGTCTGCTAAAGCTAGCTGCCCCTTATTCTATATAAACTTGGATAAACACAGACTGTGGGAACTGCTGATAAAATAACATGAGCAAAAATTAATGGTGGAGGAAACGTTTTGATCCTTTACTCAAGCAAAAGTACCACCATGCAAAAATATTCCGGCATTTAAAATCCTTTTTATGTATTATCAGCTAAACTTACATTAAATATCTGACACATTATAATGGATTACATTATTAATACTAATGCATCATTGCTGCGTTTTACTGTTGGCACTGCACCACAAGGAGCCACTTTTAACTTCTTTATACTTACTTGAGTCCAGTGGTCCACAACCTAGAGGGTAAATCTGAGGGATGATTAATGAGACGATTAATAAGAGAGGAAAAGAAGAAATGACGACTCATTTTTTTTACACTTTTTTGCTATTCTTGGCATTTTTTTGTGCCAAAATGGGAGTTTCACTCCTTTACACATCAAAAAAGTTGTTTAACTGAAGCCATGTAAGACATTTAGAAGGGAAATGGCAGCAAGTTTCAAGCTACAAAGGTTGGAAACACTGGTTTAATCTTTAACAGCATGCTGTATTTATAAACCCAAGCTTATGAAAGACTAGTACAAAGTAGCATGAAATGAAAATATTCAGGTGTGAAGTACCTCAAAATTGTAGCTGAGTAAAAATGTTTTACAAAAACCAAATATTTGCAGCAGATTTGTGAGTGATTTGCAGCAAAGACATTATTTTGCCAAGAAAAACGTCACAAGTTTGCCAATGTTTCCCACTAGTGAAAATAGCCAACAACATCCATCCATCCATTATCTATACACCGCTTAATCCTCACTAGGGTCGCGGGGGGGGGCTGGAGTCTATCCCAGCTGACTCGGGCGAAGGCAGGGGACACCCTAGACAGGTCGCCAGTCTGTCGCAGGGCCACATACAAAGACAAACAAGCACTCACACATTCACACCTACGGGCAATTTAGAATAATCAATTAACCTCAGCATATTTTTGGACTGTGGGAGGAAGCCGGAGTACCCGGAGAAAACCCACGCATGCACAGGGAGAACATGCAAACTCCATGCAGAAAGATCCCGGGAAAGCCGGGACGCGAACCAGGGACCTTCTTGCTGCAAGGCGAAAGTGCTAACCACTACTCCACTGTGCAGCCCTAGCCAACAACATTCTGGTAATAATGAGAAGTTTGCCACTGATGCCAAACATAGTCACCAATGGTTTGCAACCACAGTTTGCCAGCAGTGTTAAACTTCTATTAACTTTCTGAAGGAAGGTTTGACATTAGTGGTAAACTTGCCAAGTTTGCCATTTCTAGCATTTCTGGCACTAGAGGTATATTAGTATGTGTCCACAGGATCAATTACTTGCATCCTATTCATTGTCTATGTGAAACGCCCAGTGTCGCAAGTTGGTTGCATTGCATAAACTTCTGATGAACTTTGAGGAAAACTGATGGCCAAGTTGCAGCGCAAATTTGTATTTTCTATAATTTTTATAATAGTAAGATTAATTTTTTTGGTAATTTCACAGTTGCACAGTGGTTTGCACTGCCTTCTGACCATAGATGTGAAGTGATCATGAGAAGTTGTCTGTATTGAGATGGACTTGCATCTTATCCAGGGCCAAAGTCGCCTTTCACTTGGCATAGAATAATGGATGAAGTTCGCCAAATCCACTGCAGCAAATCCAACTTGCAACAGAAAACATATTTTTGGTACAAATTTGTGGCTACATTACCAAAGACTAATGACAACTCTTAGTCAGAAATCCAGAATTTTTGTAATGGACACTTAGTTAAAGGTAGGAATTGACTTTTCATGGAAATCAGTGCTAATATAAGCAAGCTAGGCTAACTATGTGTCACTATTAGGGAAGAATGTGGTTAGCTTAGCTTGCTGGTTAGCACTTTTTGACTGAAATACAATTCGATGAGTCCTCCCCAAATGTTGAAAAGAAAACTTGTCTTAAATGCGAAATAACTAACTGCTATTGTTAAAACAGAAGGGAAAACCTGTGTATCATATGAACATTGACAGGTTTTATGGAACTGAAACTTTCTCCAGCAACAAACACTCTGCAGAAATTGATTAACTCTCAGAGCACCAACAGCCATTAAATGTCAGTCAGCAGCTGCTGTGGGAACCACCCACTCAGACGCTTCAAGCTTTAAATAGTATTTTTACAAACTGTTTTTCTCCTGCTTAAAACATGAAAATTTACACTTTTGTTTGAGCTCAAGGTGGAGACGCCACACGGACCATCAGTGTCAAATTAACCGTCAAATCAAACAAATAAAACACAGACCAAACTCGTACAAAGTGGTTTTTGCTCCATCACTGTTATCATTCTGTTTGTGTAAATGAAAGACTCAGTATTCCTCTCATACATTCCTCTTCAGTTAAATCGGTCTTTTATTTTATCAGGGAGTATATTCGCAGTCCTGTGGTGCCGACTTTGTCGAAGACACAGCACAAACAGAATTCTCAGTGGAAAATCAAAATTTCATTTGCAACAGTGGAGGAAGAAATTAAAGAAATATAAACAGTTCTGATTTCAGTTTCGTGCAGCAGCGTCTTCAGTATCCTGCTGCTGAAGACACAGAACAGAGTGAATCTAACTGCTGCTCGCTCTGCAGAGGCCTCAGCCATGACTTGCAACAAATTTAAAGTGTTTTCTGTAGTTTTTCCGCATAAAATCACACTACTGCTGCACTTCATATGAGCTTCAACTTTATTTAAGGGTCAAATTAATGTTCATGTGACTCTAACTAAAGCACAAAAAATGACTTATTCTGTGCCGTGACCTGCAAACTGTTGTTTTTGTGTTTTGTGTAAAAACGTTAGCATGCTACGCTACGAACACAGTAAGGATGAATGTCATTATTACTCCGCCAAGGAACGGCAGAGTTATGTGACAATCAGCCTATGTTTGTCTGTCCGTCTGTCTGTCTGTTAGCAACATTACTCAAAAACAGACTAATGGATTTGGATGAAATTTTCAGGGAAGGTCAGAAATGACACAAGGACCAACTGATTAGATTTTGGCAATGATGTGGACGTGTGTTAAAGATTTCTGTATCATTGCGTGATAGCTGTAATTACAACAGCAAGTAAACACAACATCAGCTGCCTGCTGATGATCACATGATTGCAATCCTACTAAAAATCCACCACTGCGGACTTATCAGGACTTATCCATTGGAAATGATACAAGGAACAATTGATTACATTGTGGGGGTGTTTCTGAGTCCCATCAATTCCCACCGCCCACTACATATGTACGTCACGCAGTTCAGTATCCGTACATAACATACACATGTGTAACACACGCATGTGCTCTGCACAAGGTAATTTGGTTTTTGAGTACATCTATATAAAATGGCCACATTCTATTCAAGACGGCCAAAATTTTTTCAAGATTTTATCTGTCGGAAATGATACGACTGAGCAGCCTTGGTGGAGTACTGTGCTCTCTGAGTGCTTTTCTTGTGTTATAGTTGTAGTGAGCATGTTAGCATGCTAATGTTAGCATGTAGCTCAAAGCACTTCTGAGGCTGTGCAGCTTCTAGTTTGGCTGGAGATTTTGAGACTACATCCACTCTAATGCATTTTTACAATAAAAAATTTCCATCCATATGACTGTTTTGGGATAGTTTTTAGACATAATCCCTATCTGTGCTCACAGGCCTAAAATGATAGTCAAACTAGAAACTAGGGGTTACTTGCTCAGTTGTTGAAAATAAAATAAAATGCTTGAATAACAGCTTGCTTCCTGTGCATGTAAGCAGTAGAAGAACAATAGAATGCAGAATTTAACTTCACAAAAGCTGCTCACAGATAACAAGGTCAGAAATGCCTGTGATTCAACATCAGTGTTGAATCAACAGCTGGTAGTCAAGGCTCATGTCTTTGTTTGATTCCAGAAAAGGGTCACGTAACAGAAGAATCCCGGAATGACACAAATCTCCAAACAATAAAATAAAACATAGGTTTCTTTTGCTAGCAAAAATCTCTGTTTCTGGCTGTAGGCACTAAAATGCAACCTCAGAGTTTTAAAACTAAAACTTGGGTCGAGCAGACTTTTCCAAAAAACTACATTTACGGGTACAGAAACACTTGAAGTGTGGATGGCAGGTGTAAACATAGCAAAAGTAATGCATTTTAAAAACGTATTAGTGTGGCTGGTGCCTTGGTCTTATTTCTAGAAAATCCAAATTACAGACGAGGCTTATGAAGATTTAAAGACATGAGATTATCAGGTAGGGATGGTTTTAGCACCTATTGCTACCGACAGCTTAGGGCAAAATATTCTTCATTATTATCAAAGACATCGACACCGTGACGTAGAACTGGTTTGTCGACCATCATTTTAAAACATCAAGTTGGGAATTTAGCCAATAAACCTGAATACAACACACAAAGCGAAATGTTCGCGACCTGTCAATCACAAAGTAGCCACACCCTAAAAAATACCCTGCTTTATCATCAGTTTTACTCTAAATAGGAGCATAATTTTAAAAATGAACATCATGCTGTACTTAAAAAGTCTTGAAACAAGTGATTGAAATCATAAATCTGCTAGGAAAATGTTTATGAAAATAACAAATCAAGTGAAAAGTACATATGTTCTCTCTCCTTTTGTGCTACCAGAAGAGTCGCCCTCTGCTGGCCAGTGAAAATAATGCAACTTTAAGGAACTTTGTTGTTGGTTTCACTTTTAGACTTGGAGGCTACATCCAACTTTTACAGAAAGTCTGTGATTTTAACAGGAAACTTGATGCCAGACTAGATAAAGAAGTGAAATCGACTGGTCTTTCAGTCTGACTACCATGTAATGTGATTACTACGTTTTGCCAGAATCACCGTTTCCTTTGTGATTTTGAGACAACAAAAGATAACAGATCCAAGTGCAAAATGTTTTAAATTTCCCGTTATGTTACGGGTCAAATCAGCCTATTTTAAATTTTTTTTAAAATGTTAAAAGTATTTTTCGGTATGAAAAGTCTTCTGCTTGGCTTAATAAGTGTGATCAACATATAGAATGAAAATGGTTCATTTCACATAATTGCAAAGTCACCCTGAACAGAAGAGGAGTCGTGTTAATTTATCAACTCCATTAAAAAAAATAATTAAATGTAAAATCTAAATTAAAAAAATCTATATTATGTAAAACTACTGTATTTTATATGTAGATCATTCCAATCTACATTAAAAAAGTTGCATTTTTTAATGAAAAATAAGTGAATTATCCTCATTGAACCATGATCTGTGAGAGGTAAAGAACACCACTGCACTAAATATTGATAGAAATGGTTAGTAATGGAGTTAATAATGAGATATAGACAATGTTTATTGGGATTTTTTGGTTTCTGACATTTTTGGATGGTTAAACATGAGCCAGGAACATCACTGCTGTTCCTGAGAAACTAACCTAAAAGCGCACTAGGAATTAATGATTTCTGACAGCAATGCATCAAAATAAACCTCACTTGTGTCCCAGTTTAAAGGGTTTACAATAGTAAATCACTGTAGGTGTGCAGGCTTATGTCAAATATACTTTATTTAGATGTTTACAGTGGAGAATCTAATTTAAGCACCTTTATATCCCCACTACATGCCTGTATTACTCTCTTATAGTGACTGTAAAACTCTCATTCTAACACTCGTGTCTATATTGTTGTAATGTATTTAGAGTTATTTGAGAAAAATACATTTCTAGCTGCAGATGAGGAGGTCATGGCTGAGTTCAGTGAAGGATTACAGAGCCAGGACTTCGATCTGTGGTTTGGTACCGATGTCCGGCCTCGATGTGCCCTATTGATATCAGATAGCAGCCAGACTTTGTGGAATAGTAAAATGCTTATCTAAACTTTCCTTTGCATACTCATTTCCAGCCTAGAGCGTGTTCTCATTTCCCCTGAGGGCTTCTGTCGCTGTTTTCTGAATGCAGTCCTAAAGTAACTGGATAACTGCCCTGCAGGTACGGACACCAAGAGTTGGCTGACTTCCTGTTTATCCAAGACGGTGTTTGTGTTGCACTGTGTGTTTTGGTGAATGACCTGCAGATGGAGTGTATCTCGTGCATGTCCTCGTCCTTGCGGGCGTTGTCTGTCAGACTGTCGCCCAGAGCCATCAAACACTGAGCGAAGCCCTTGTAGATGGAGTGACACCGTCTGGCCGACGCTGCAGCAACGGGGCACGGGCTCAACACTGCAAAACACACAAAAAAACACACACAAAGTCCATAAACACACAGAGAAACTGAAAGTTGAAGTGAATCGAATTGATCTGAACAGAACTATATAGTTTCTCTTGGTTAAAGTCCCTCTCTCACCCCTAAAAACTCATCTTTTAGTATCAAAATGACATATTTAGAAGTTTTCCACAGCAATAATCCCTGTTTTGGCTTTAAAATGATTTAAATGTAACTCTACACTGTTGCTTCACTGCAGCTCGAACACACCAGCTCACCTAGAAGGCTGCTCAAACACTATAAAACTGCACAATGGGGAGTTGTAAGTGTGTTTATGTTTAACCCTTTGAACCTGAAGCAGTTTCTGGACGTTTTTTTGCTCCTGTCATATTTTCATACTCTGTGGGTTAATTTTTCACCTCATCATAAAGTCCAAACAGAACAACCAGGACTAGAAGGAAAGGAAACTTAAAATGTCCTCTGTGCAGAAGGACAAGTTGTACACAAGTTAGAACGCAGAAGGTATATGAAGAAAAAAAATGTTGACTGAAAAAAAACTAGAGTCATGCTTCTAATATCTTTCCATATTTGCCTCCTCTGTGTAAACACTGCCTGCAGTTCAACCTAAAAGTCCCAGAATTGTTGTCACATGACTGTTGGTCACACCTAAGTCACTAATGGCGTCTCAGTTGCACTGGGGAATGTAGAAATTGTAGCTTTGTTTTTTTTTTTTTTTTTTACAGAATCTGGTGCAAAATGTTTTGTTTTTGCTATTATTTTGGCAAAATTTAACATCAAACGTAGAATAAAGTAATTTTAATGAAATATCAAGATTTGAAGTTTAGTTTTGGTCAATTTCCCCAACAAAAACCACATGTTGATCACAGCTGAGTCAGAAACTGTTATTTTTTTAGGCTTGTTTTTTTTTTTTGTTTGTTTGTTTTACAGAATCTTGTGCAAACTGTTAATTTTTGGCATTTTTTAAAGAGACATGAAGTGTTTTTCATGAAATGTCAAGATTATAAGGTCAGATTTGGTTAAGTTTCCTGACAAAATGTGATTTAAAAACTGACAACAAGAAAGTTCAAGGATTGTCGAAAAATCTTAGAATTCTTTGTGTTTTAATAGTTTCTGGATAAATGGTGTGGTGTGGGCTATTTGCTTTTCAAACTTGTGATGGGTTTTGGCTTTCAGAGGTTAAAAAGAAGCCATCTAAAAGCAACTAAATTCTTTATTTTTTCTCTGTAGAATTTGCTTTCTTTCATTCTTCACTTTCAAGCAAAGACTTCTATGAAGGACTTTTTTTGACAGTGCCGTTACTGTGTCGTATAAAGAGTTCAGTATTTCTTCTACCACTGCCAACACCAGCAGTCAGTAGAAGAAAGAAGCTGCAGGAATAAGCCAGTTTTCTCTTCTCCTTTCACTACCTGTTATCATTTTCAAAATCTTCAACAACAACCGCAACCTCCAGGCTAACAATTAACCACAATGAAAACTATTTTGCAGGAACACTGTTGCTGCATCCTGGGCTTAGCTCCACCCATGGTATCGGTTTAAAGAAATACAAACAAGCCAGAGTACTTTTCTCCCCTAAAACAGAATGATAATGAGGTGCAGTCAGACCATTCTATACTGAGGAAGGGTCTAGTTATGCAAGACTAGAAGAAAAAGTGAAAATAAAGTAAGACAGTCTTTGCATTCGGCCCCCAAATCACTAAATCCCTCTGAAACTGAATTTCTTAACAAAACCACAGCTAAGCACATGTTCATATAACTTAGTTAACTCAATGTGAGGGTTCTAGGAATCATACACAACAAGCCTGAGGCAACGAGAGCTGAACTATGAGCTGCATGAACTTTATCTGGATGTTCAACAGATTGATTTTCTATCACACGCTAAATACTTGCTCTGTCAGCATCAACTCTAGTAATCACACTTTTAAATGTTTTAAATTCTCAACTATTGTCACTAAAGCAGGATCTGTAGTGTGTCATAAATAGAACTCTGTTTTGGATTGGAAACAACAAAAATGCGTCAAGAGATAAAATGTGCAAGATAACATTTTTTTTCAGCAATGATAAATAGGATCCTATTCTCTTGATTTCTGCAGTGCTAACAGCAGAACTGAAAACAGCAGAGTTCATTGAACCTCCAGTCCTTAAAAATTGGTTCTGGTAGCCATTCCTCTGCACCACATTGCAAGTTAACTGGAGGATCATTCCACCTTTTTAGAATATTTTCTAATATTGATGGAGTTGACCATAGGAACTCATAGTGCTTAAAGTAACTTTGAATTTAAAAAAAAATCAAATTTACTGTTACGACGGGGGAAGCAGGAGAACCCAAGCGCAGACACACAGAACTGGCCGACAGGAGAATAACAGAAAGAGATTTATTTAAACAACTGAACCAGTACATTAATGGGGAACTGAACTGGGGGAACAGAACTAAACCAACTACTAAAACTCTAACTCTATGAATACAAAAAAACGGAAGTTTACAAAACTGAACTGAATTACAAAACTAAGCTGGGTATGGCTACTCACGACATGGGGAAACTGAGAACCAAGGGGGAAAACAGGCTGGGGAAAATCCATGAACAGGTTGGAGCAAAGAGAGTCCAAGAAGGGGAAATCCAGGAGGGGGGAGAGCAACAGAGTCCATGGGGCTAAAGCAGTCTGGAGGTGGCAGGCTTGGTGGGGGGAAACAGAATCAAAGAAAGGATGTGAATCTATGATCCGGCAGGGAGTGAATAGAAGCACAGAGCTTAAATACTGGAGGTGAGGTAGAGAACAGGTGAATGGTGTGAACTAATTACTGCAGGTGACACTCATTGCAGGTAATCAGCAAAACAGAGTGCAGGCAGGTGAAGCAGGGAGAACAAGGGGGCGAGTGAACGGAGAGAGAGACAGGAGGGAGAGATGACAGACAGACAGACAGACAGAGGGAGCCAGAGAGAGAGACAGGTCAAAACAAACAGATGAGGAACAATGGGAGAAAGAAGGGCAGAGGCTGGAGCAAGATCATAACATTTACACCATCATATAACTAGTTTGTATGATTCAACCAAAGCAAGGTTGTACCATTGGTGACCATATGTACATACTACAAAAATTCAAGAATCTGGCTACATTGTTACTCCACCAAGGAACAGCAGAGTTATGTGATGATCTGCACGTTTGTCCGTCTGTTTGTCTGTTAGCAACATTACTCAAAAACGGACAAAACAGATTTCATTGAAATTTTCAGGAAAGGTCAGAAATGACACAAGGACCAAGTGATTAGATTTTGGCAGTGATGCGGCTTATAGTCTGGATCCACGGATTTGTTCAAGATTTCTGTATCATTGCCAGATAACAGCACGTTGCCACTGTAACTATGACAACAAGTGAACGCTACATCAGCTGCCTGCTGACGATCACATGATTGTGATCCTACTACAAATCCATCATTGCAGACTTATTGGGACTTATCCATCAGAAATGATACAAGGAATAATTGATTCAATTGTGGGGGTGTTTCTGAGTCCCATCAATTCTCGCCGCCCGCTACATATTTAGGTCACATGATTCGGTATCCGTACATAACATACACATGCATAACACAAGCCTGGGATCAACGCAAGGTCATTGTGTTTGTGGATACATCTATATTAAATGGCCACATTCTATGTTACCATGATTTCTGCCACAAATTTTTTTCAAGATTTCATCCGTCGGAAATGACACAACTCCTGAGCAGCCTTGGCGGAGTACTGTGCTCTTCGAGTGCTTTTTTTTGCTTCTCAAAGATTGGCACTTCAAAAACTGATCCACAAACTGGCATGAAGAATAGATTTCAGGACTCTAGCTACATTATTTCTCAAGTTATGGCACTTCAAACATTGATCTGCAGCAGGATACTGCCACCACCATGCTCTGCAACAATGGGCATGACCCCATCTTCTTTAAGAATTTTTAACTCAAAACCTATGAGCCCAGATTTTACACCATCACTATTCACCACTTTAAAAAAGAAAATCAGTCAAATTGAAGATGGTCAGGCATCGGGCTTTCAGTGATTTGAGGCGTAATGACCCAGAATTTGTTCCTAAAGTTTGTTACAGAAAAAACTTTGGAAATGCTCAGCCATGTTTGCTGCTTATTTCACTCATGCTCTTGTGTCTTCCAGCATGTATAACACACCATGTGGGTATATTGATGAGGTAAATAAAACTTGCTTCTCAACAAAGATCTGCACCAGACAAAAGGAAGTCTGCAGTGACTGACACTGCCATCTATGAAGCTGTTTGTTTCAATGATGGCACTGAGAGGTTGAGTATTATCCATCATCCACACAGAGCTACAGACAGCTGAGGGCCCGACTTCAGTCCTTCTCCGCTCGCTCATTCAGGTTTTAAAGTCTGCTGCTGATTTATCACTCGTAGGATGAGACAAGTCAAGGCTTGTTGACCAAGAAATGGAAATACAACAGAGGGAGAAAAGCCCGGTCTGAGTTGTGTTTATCCTCAGCGACATCAACACACAAATCATGTTTGATGCCCAAACCGGCTAAAGCTCACGCTCGATTTCCACCAATATACACAGATATTTCCATCCTGCTGTCAGAAATCACCCTCAGCAGCTGAGTGCAGAGGACGACAAGCTGAACAACACACCGACTGTGATACGAGTTGTCCAGTTCCAGACTCTGAATCAGCATTCACATCTCATTTGTGTAGCAATTTGAAGTTTGGCGTCTTGAGCAGCCGGCCAATTAGAGCCGAGTACGTTGGACAAAAATGGACGTCGTCTTCTCCACATAAGCAGCTACAGGAAAAAATGACACAGATGCAACCTTTCAAGTAGCTGCAGGTTCAAATACTTGCACTACAATGCTTCTTTAAATATACATATTTATTTAATCGATGTGAAAAAGATGCACTGATCCCTGCAGCAGCTGCTTCCCATAATGAGAAATCTTCAAACACAGTCAGAGTGAATGAAGCAAAACAAAAATCCACTCTGCTTTTTAGCAAACACAGATTCCTGCGTATTCCTCAACAGAAACGTTTTTTTCTTCTGCCTTCTGCTGCAGTCAGTATGTTGATACTGCTGCAGTTTTTGTTCACCTGTTAGACTGGGTTTAAAATAAAAAAAAGCAGAACATAGAACACTGTGAATGTTAGAGAAGAGCAGCTTGCGCAACCTCCTGATACCAAATATCACCTGGAAAAATAATGTAAAAAGATCACTGCTTAGCGAGAAACTCAGGCAGGGTTCTGGTTTCATAATTCATTTGTCGTGGAGAGGAATAATCACGGTGATGAGATGCTGCTGAACTGTCAGGATTCGCTCCAGCTGGCTGATCTGACATGAAATCTGTGCAGCATAATTATGCATAGGTGTGCAAAACAATACATGAAAGCAGCCCATGAGGTCTGACAAATAGAAAAATACTCTGCGCATGTCGTAATCCTTCATGTCGCTGTCATTAATGAGAGCAGATAAAGTCAGTCTGGCGGAGCTGCACCACACATTTGAAATGATAGAGTTTAATTTAGCTTTATTCATATGTTCTTTTAACAACTATAATAATAATAATAATAATAATAATAATAACTTTACTTGTACAGAATAGTTCAGACAGCAAGTGCAGTTCAACGTGCTTCATGTCATGAAGTTGTAATAGAAGATTTGATACCAGTAAATTGTATGAAACTACATTAAAAAACTACATAAATGTAAGGCTAGAAAGATACGTTTTAAGGTTTTGTTTGAAGATATTTATGGAATCAGAGGTGCTGAACTCCACTGGAAGGCTTCTGGAACCATTAAGAGACCAGAGTTAGAAGATTTTAGGGATTCAAAAGGGGCATTCTGGACCAAAAAGTCAGAAATAGTCAGGGGCTTGTTCATTTAGACATGTAGATTTATGAGCTTGTTTGTAGCCTTAGATCCTCAGGTGGATCCCTTCTGGTCGTCAAGTCAAGATCTATCAGAGCCTTTCGACTTTGGAATTAACGGTCTGAAGAGATAAGGCTTGCAGAGTCAGTAACTCCTTTTAAATCACTTCATAAACCCAGTTTTATAGATTTACTTTTATGTGAAGTTTATAATTACTTCGCCAAGAAATGTGGCGCAGTTATGTGACTATTGGTGTACGTTTGTTTGTCTGTCTGTTAGCAGCAATACTCAAAAACAGACTAACGGATTTGGATGAAATTTTCAAGGAAGATCAGAAGTGACACAAAGATCAAGTGATTAGATTTTGGCAGTGATGCAGCTTATAGTCTGGATCCATGGATTTGCTTTAACAATAAAATGTGAACACAACACCTTTGAACTCTACATGCACAGAATGCAGGAATCCAAATAATCTTAAAAGATCCGAAATAAAAGATCCAACCAGGAGGTACAACAACAAATCTGTCAGGTGTCAAGCAGCTCAGGGAGCATCTTGTCAGCTGTCAGCATGGATTGTCGAGACTCTTGCTGACGGAGAACAAGCAAGATGAGATGTTTGCTGTCACTGCTAAGTAGCTATAAAGGTTATCAGAGGACATGACATGCATATAGGAGAAGAAATATGACTTCTTATAATAGAAATGCAGTTTAATGGCAGGTGTCAGGAGGTAAAGCGGGTTGTATACGCCTACGTATGTATTTTCTGATTTTAAAATCCTGCATCTTCATAAGATTGGCTTAACTGAGCTCAACTGTTCGATGGGTCATTAGTAAATAGGTGCAACTGCAAAAATTAAGGCCCCATTCAGAAATGTTGTTTATATCTTTATGAAAATGAAGCTTCTTCTCGAAGGATTTCAAAATCAGCCACTAAAGTGCACATTGCCTGCATGCACAAACACACACCCACCCCCGAGAGCCCAGACTGGCAAGTCATTTACTTTGTACAAAGCTATTTACAGCATCTCACCAAAGCCCAGAGCTGTTTGTAGAGTCAGACTCGAGGAGGAGGAAGCTCTTCCACAGAGATGAACAATTGGTTGATGTATTTTGAAATAATAACCAGCAATTATTTAAGTGTTTTGGTGTCGTACGACTATTTACAGAGGCTTGAAATGACACAGAGCAGAGCTTTCATGTTCACACTGGAGAGATTTCTTCTGGGGCGTGGGCACCGCTTTTTGATTAGGCCGATCCTTTTCTCATCTTCTGAGTGGCAGCAAATGAATATGAATCAGAGACCTGGGAAGACTTTGAGGGCTGGTAAAGGGTCATGAAAGGAGAGTGTGGAATTATTGCATCACGGGCTTTTAACGTCTTCATCCTCCTCGACGTTTAAAGCTTGGCTCCAGAAAAACCAACCAATCAGGGCTTTGTATGTGGGATCAAGAACCAAGATGCCACCTTCATGTGCAAGAGGCAGAGAAATGAAAACACCGCATCCTCCAAGACATGTTTTTATAATACTGACACGTTTTTCCAATTATGTTGTGATGGAAAATGCAGTGCCGCTCTGGGAGATGCTCTTAGGAAATGTTGTTTCCAGTGTGAGCGATGCTACAATTATAGATCTCCTATAGGGAGTCACAGGAAGTGACTGTCAGGGATGGTGGGGAAACAGTATGTCGGACATTGACGCAAGAAAAAATGCAATTTTGATGAAGTGTTACAAAAGAAGCATCCCTGAATGTTATGTGTATTAACTCTCCTAATGCCAACATCAGCTAGAGGTTTCAGAGTCTTGTTTTCTCTCTAAAAAACTACCAAAATGACACCATTTACCTGAGAGAACTGCCAGATTTTCATTGTGGTTGGGGAAAATGATCAATACGATTGTTTCTTCACTGATTTAAAGCACCGATTTCTTCATCTCAGTATTACACACACAAGTTATTCACTCTAACTTCTCCATCCTATTCTTTATGGCTTGATTTGAGGACAAAAAGTGAAACATCTTTGCTGCTTGTGCACCTGCAACCTGGAATAACTGTTGTTGTTTTTCAATTTTACAACAGTCCCTGAACATATCATTAGGAGGAGTGTTGCATGAAAAGAGCAGCCCCATTAATGCATGACTATATTCACAATTTACATCTGGTGAGTCAAACCACACAAATTTCGCCAAGTGCTAACATGAGATTTAAAAAGCTTGATTTAAAAATGCCGATTTTGTGTGGAAAAAAACAATGAAACACAGCATTCAGGGACATTTTACTGATCTGCGTAATCAGTTAAAATCTGACACTGGATTTTTTGTATAAACATACTTTTGTTGCTGCAAACTAGCATAATATTCATTATGTACAGTTGTGAACAAAAGTGTACATATACTTGTAAAGCCTATGAGTATCATGCCAGTCTTTAGTTTCCAGTACCTCTACTGACTACTAATTTTCTGTGATGGAATCATTCAAACTCATACATCTTTGTCATAAAAAACAATCATGCATTTTGGTTCTTTCACAGATGTACTTAACATCTTCTAGGATTATGACAAAATCTGCTGGGTCATAAATATACAAACAGAAATGCTAATATCTGGTTAAACTCTTTTTGTCCACAAGCTCCTGTTTGCATCTTTGACCTTCCTCTGGACAGAATTATTCCATTTACTTTGTGTGAAGCAACAGTGTCACTGGCAGCAAAACAGCCAAGAGCATAATACTGCCACCACCATGCTTGGTGGTAGGTTTGGTGTTCTTGGGGTGAAAGGTCTCACATGTCCTCTTAAAGCATATTTCTGGTCACTGTGGCCAAATAGCTCTATTTTTCTTTCATCTGACCTCAGAACTTTCCTCCAGAAGGTGTTTTCTTTGTCCCTGTGATCAGCAGCAAACTTCAGTGGAGCTTTAAGGTTCTGCTTTTAGAACTTCCTTCTTCTTGAAGCCTCTCAGCTCATGTTGATGTAGAACACTATGGATGCTGACTACTGTGTTCTAGCAGCTTATCATTCATTGCAGATCTGCTTTTTGGTGATTCTTGGTTGACTCTTGACCATCCTGACCAACTGACTCTCAGCAGCAGGTGATAGTTTGTTTTCTTCCTGATCATGACAGTAACTGAACTGAACCATGCCCTTTATACTTACAAACAGTTGATTTTGGGATCTAGATCTGTTTGAAATGGCTCCAAGTGACTTTTCTGACTTGAAGTCAATGATTTGCTTTTTCAGATCCATACTGAGCTCCTAGGAGTTTCCCATCATAGTGTTTATGACTGAGTCTAATAAGTGCATCAAAAGGGGCCCTATTTAAATTGGCTCAGAGGAGTCACCAGCTGTAGTCAATTGTAATTACTTGTAAGAAGTTAAGAGGTCATGACACTTAGAAAACCTGATTAGCACAGCTTTCTACATCATCAGAACTGGTAATTCAAGTTGCTGTATGTATATTTTTGACCCAGCAGATTTTGTCATATTTCCAGACTAGTAATAAATCTATGAAAGAACCAAAATGCATGACTTTTTATGTGACAAAGATTCCATTATAGAAAATTAAAAACTCAAGGCTGCCATAACATTGAAAAATCTTCAAAAATTCTTAAACTAGAAACATTCATATCCATTAATGAGTTTAAGAGTATCATAAAGAATACTGTTAAAGAGGACTGTCAATGTTTTTCTTAAGAGGTCACTGTCCTTGAACAGCTGCCAATCTGTTTTATTGTTCATTGTTTATTTGTGTATCATGTGTCTGTTTTATATAACTTTTAAATTTTGTATGGCTGCTATCTCGGCCAGGTCTCTCTTGTAAAAGTGATCTCTAATCTCAATAGGATTTCCTGGTTAAATAAAGGTAAATAAAATAAATAATATGCAGTGTCTTTACAAGTATATGGAAACTTTTGATCACAACTGTTTATCTGTTTACTATTAATATTATTATTACTGTTTATTGTAGAGAATTATGAGCATTTACTCTCTTTTTGTCTACTGAGGCAGGTGATTTTATACTTCAACAAACTTATATACTATCATTTAACCATAATGTGGTTGGTCAGACAACTTGGATGGACATTAGTGATTACTGATTGGACAAAATAAAGACACTCTTCAACAGAAAGACTCTGATTATCCGGCTGCAGCTCATCAGCTCCTCTTTCCTTCCGGATTTTGATGGTGATTATGTCGGAGCCACTGCTAACATTTGAGACAATAGACCCGAGTTTCTTCAGGTGGAGGAGAAACAGCTGATCAATAAATAAATCATCAGACCGTCTGACGTGTGTCTGGAGGAACTAAATCAGCCGTCGCTTCACCTCACAGCTGTGACGGTCGAAACCGAAAACACAAACACGTCTGAGTGACAAAAACTTTTCTGAATTATTTGTTTTCTTACCTCCAGTCTTCGTCTTCTCACTTAATGACGGAGAAGAAGAAGAGGAGTGAAAAGTTTTGGCAGCTTCTGTCTTTTGCCATCTGTTGCTTCACTCCCGTCTTTCTTCTGTTTGAATTCATCCCTTCACTCTTTCATCTCGGCGCTTCTGTCTCGTGACGAACAACGCACCGACTGAATCGCAATGAACAGGAATCATTGCATATACATGAGAGGGATGATAATAAGTAGAAAAACTGAATCTTAATCTGTATTACGATCTGTTTACTTTAATTGTTCGATGTTTATATGCACTAATCTTCCTTGTGGTCACTTTATGGGCGATGCAAAAGATCAATTAATTAGACCGCCTGATGTTAATCAAGAAAACAGGGTGTACTTCTACTGACTGCGGCTTACGATCGATATTAGTGGTCAGTATTAAATGATCGATGCTGCCGTTTCTCCAGTTGTTTAAAGCATTAATTTCTCTATCACATTATTACAAGCCTCAGCTGTTCAGTCTAAGTTCTCTAACCTGGACAAAAATTGAATCAGTTAGCAAACATCTTTGCAAGTTGTGAATCTACAACCTGGAATAATCTGCAGAAAAATCTAAAGTTAGACTCATTTTTATCTTTCAGATAATCCAGATTTCCAATTTTATCTTATTTTACTAACAGCTGCTATTGTTTAAGTTGATATATTTGTTTTGAACCTTAAATGCAGTAATTAATGGAGGTTTTTATTTAGATTTTTGCCATTTTACAACCCCTTAATATGGTTTAACTGCAGATTAACTCTTCTAAAGCAACAATCCAGTCAGCAGTCATGAGTTATTTATTCTTCCACATTTGTTCTTGTTATTCATACCATTAACCTCTAAAATGTATTAAGGTTTCTAAACATAAAGTAAATTAAATGTCATCTTTTCTTCCATGTGGATATTTCTGTGGTACATTTAATCATAAACTTGTTATCCAAGCGTTTACATCTTTATTTTCTTACTAGTCTACATTGTAAATGAGTCCGCCATATTTAAATGCATTCTGAGCTTAAATAAAGGTTCAATGAAAGAAACTTTACAAAGGCAATGACATGAAGTCGGGTCGGGTTTATGAAGCTTTAAGTAACAAAAACATATTTTGGTGCTGTCTAGGGCCAACATCATACTGAGGAGAAGTAATATAACAGATATATAAAGAACAAAACCTACATCCATTGTAAGAATTAGTTCCATCCTCTGATTCTTCAAGCAAAGTACATGGATGTAAAGCGCATACATGTTCCTGTACAGAAGTTAATGTCAGTGATCTAAAGTCCACAGTTTGGGGACTATAAACAATCAAAAAGGACTAAAAAAAAAAAAATCTAATTAAGACAACATTGTTGGAAGACTATCTTGGTCTGCCATGGTTCTAGAAATCGAAATCTGAATCATTTTTCCATAGAAAACTATTGGCAACTCAAAGTCCTTTACAACTTTGATCAACCTGAGACTAAGAGATGAATAATTAGTTTAAATGAACCTGGTCCTAAGACATCTGGTTGTTATTGTGAAATTATTGTTCAAATTGAAAGATGAACCTGAATTTTAGCAAGAAACAAACACAGAGCTTCAAATTATAAGCTAAAGATGGTTTATGTCATTTGATGTATCATCTGTAATAATGTGTTTGCACCTTTGACTGGCTTCTCCAATGGCAACCAATGGTAGCTATAGGTACTGTAGTATTAATGCATTCGTGCTGGCAGTAGTGTGTTCATGTATTAGAAGACTACCATGATGGGGATGATGGGCAAGTTTAAATCAAGTATAGCTTTTGATTGTTACAGACGCAGTCCTGGAACTTTTTGATCGATTCATGTACTATGGCGAAAAGCTCTGTTGCAGCTGTATTTTTAGTTTGTAGCGTAATAAATATTAATTTAATTTAGAATTATGGATTCTTATTTTTGGAACCAAAAGTTCCAATTTCAGTCTTTTATCCACACATAAGTGCAGGTTCCTCATTCTGGAAAAACTCCAGTGGAAATTCTTGGAAATGAAGGATTCCAGGTTTATCCTCAGACTGTTGAAGAAAAACACAACTACTAACAAAATGAAAAACCAAACAAAAAAACAAACAAAAACCTGAACCTAAGATAACTTCTGTAAACGACTGGGGTTAACTCCTTATATATCATATGTTGCTGTTTCCTGTTTGCACCTAACCTTATACACTTCTTAAGAAACCCCAAGAACACCTTTACTTTTTGACATTATTATACTTTTCAAGCAGTCTTTCTGTATATTTTCTTAAATTGTCCCATAACTGTACCCCACAAACTGAAAAACATCAGCTCCAGCTTGTTAAAATGTAAATTTCCACTTAAACCATGGTCTCCAATGTTGCTACTGAACTGTTGTAACTAACTTTTACACTGTTTTAATGCATTAACAAGCTAGCAGGTGGAAACTATTGAAGGCTGCAGGACTTCAAATCACATTTGTGCTTATAAACATCGCTTTACAAGCAGTTTGCTGGATATTATGTGTTATAAGAGGTGAACATAAACACGGATAGCTAAAGAGTTACATTGCCAGAAGAAACTGATGACTGGTGACACAAAAAGCAGAGACACTGTTGCTAAAGAGTTGTCTGATCCCCGAGGAGCCTCGCTGCTGACAGCCGACTCTCCTGAAGATTGTTTCGGAGGCGCCGCTGACCAATATTTCACCGAGCTGAGATGCCCCTCTTCAGGAGTGTGACAGGCACAGATGCATCATGTCATGATTAGTGTACAAGACGGCGGAGATAACACTCCTGAAGAGTGCAACCGTCCCAGCAGAGGCTTGTCGCAACGGCTAAAAGTCAGATTGGAGGCCCGGCTGGAGCCTGGCAGGTGAACAGGAGATGCTAATTGGGTCAGACACCGCATCGCCACGACTCCACCCAACTTCCCCCGAGACCTGCCGGTTAATATTTAATAAACCGGAGCTTCTCCCGACCCGCTTTCTCTCAGTGTTTTTGTTTTGTTTTTTTCTTCTTCTAGGAAACCTATTGATTTCAGGCTGGGTTGTTCACGGGGCCTGAAGATTATTGGCTTCCCTCATCTCCATCAAGTTTTAATGAAGACCTGAGGAGGAGAAAACAGCTGGGGAAGGAGGAAAGACAGCGAGATGGAGGTGATGGGGGAGGCAAGAGATGGACGACCAATAAAGGAGAACAAGAAGGAAAAAAGGAAGTGACCATGAAGAGACGTCGCTGAAGGACATTTAGGAAATTCATGAGGCAAGTGATTGAAAAACAAGCAAAGACAGCTTTTTTTTAATCATGACTATAAGATCAGTGGCTGCCTCCAAGCACTACAACAGTACTTTTATACATTCAAAGAAATGCTGGCTCTGATATCTCGCTGTGCATGGAAGCATTCAGCTGTTCCTGTTAACATTTTTACATGTCTGTTAATCAACAGGTTAATGATGTGAACCCCAGAATCCACCTATGGGTTTTAAAGACGAAATATAAGCACAAATGTAAGCACAAAAATTGTGGTATTTAATCGAAATCACTTGCGTCATTCTTTAAAAAAATAGCCAGAAATAGCCAGAAATTTGTGTCAGATTCTGTAAAAAGCTAAAAGTTCTGTACTTCTCAGTGCAACCAAGAAACCATAATTGATTAAGTACACCATTTATCAGATCCGGAAACAATAATAACAGAATGAAATGTCTGACATTCAATTTTCCAATGGTTTCTGAAGTACTCCTCTGTGGCGTGCAGTTCTTTTGGGAAAGTAAACCAAATCTAAGGTTAAAAAAAAAAAAATAATAATCAGGACATTTCATTAAAATGACTTTTTCTACATGTCTCATTCTAAAAAAATAACAAAAAAAAAAAAAAAAAAACCTGCTGAAAGTATGTCAATTGCACCAGATTCTTGTTGCTTGTTCCTCTTGCTTCTTGGTGCGCTATGCCATTTATCAGAGCCAGAAACAATAAAAACAGCAAGATTTGTCAGATTTCCAACTATCCACTGGTTCTTGAACTACTCATCTGTGATGCGCAATTCTGTGGGTAAAATTAATCAAATCCAAGCTAAATAATTGTGGTATTTTATCAAAATCACCTTAAGATAACATAAGATGAGATCTACTTTATTCATCCCGGAGGAAATTATTTTGTGAGAGTACAATAAACAAAGGTTAGTGGAATATACACAATTACACAGAGGTTAGTAGTAAAATAAAAATAAGAATACAAAGTACAAATGCTTGTTTCATTCTTTAAAAAATAGCCACAAGTGAACCATTTGTATCAGATTTTGTAAAAAACAAAAACTTCTGCACTCCTCGGTGTAACCAAGAAGCCATGATTAAGTACACCATAAACTATAAAAACAGAAAAAATTGTCAGATTTTCAATTTTCCAATGGTCCTTGAAGCACTCATCTGTGACATGCAGTTCTGTCGGTAACATAAACCAAATCTAAGCTAAAAAAAATTGTGATATTTCATCAGAGTAACTACATATATCACTCAGCAAATTAGTCAAAAATGAACCATTTGCACCAGATTCTGAGAAATTATAAAAGTTCGGCACTTCTCGGTGCAAGCAAGAATCCATGATTCACTCAGCAGCATTCACGAGACAAAAATTTAAGGATTATTTGGCTGAACTGCAGGCAGTGTTCAAACATACCTGAGCATTAAAATAAATACAGCATAGTTTCAAAATTGTACAGAAAGAAGTAAATTGTTTGAAGATACATTCTACACGGTGAAACATCTTTCCATTGCTGATACACAGCACCGTGAAAAACATCTAGTTTGTAGAGGTGGTAGCGAGTTTCACCACCATGTTTACACCCAGCATTGGTAACTAACTGAATATCTGTGGACTTCTGAAAATATTGCACGTTAAGGCCATTATTTTTCCACTATTTTTGGAAATTAAACTAGAAATTCAACTTTAGTTTTTTCTTTTATTTTTCTGATTTATGCCGTTATTCTGTGCAAAAGACATTGTTGAGTTTGTTCCACTTCTAGTCGTGATTGTGCTGTTTCCATAGAGGTGCAGGAGTTTATATTGCAGTAGTGAGGAACAATGTGACAGGAATAAATAAATAAATAAATAAAATTTTAAAAAAGTGTCAGTTTGTGACTTTAACTCTTGTGCACCAATGAGGACATTTTTGTCTTTAAGGTCCTTTTAAAACCTCACTCTGCATAAAAAATAATTATTGACACATCCCAGACTTTGATAATTGTTTTCCACTTGGCACTTTTTTCCCTGTAAAAGATGGTTGCATCATCTAAACAAAGTGGCATTTAAACAGTTAAAATCTTGAAAATGAATGAATATTTAGTAGTTATGATCAGAACTAATACACATTAAAAATAAAAAGTCGTTGAAAGTGAAAATTTATATTAATAACTAACTTTTGTGGTGTTATTTTTTATCTTCATAGACCTTTGTGTAACATTTTTAAATTGACGCCTAAAGGTGAGGTTTCAGTGTTTTTCCTTTTGGACCTTCCAAGCTGTTTTAAACTGCTTCAAGTCATTATGCTAAGCTAGGATAATCACATTAAAGACAAAGTCATGAAACTGACATCAACTTTCAAATGTCAGGTTAGAAAAAAGGAGAAATAAGTAATACAAATGTCCCAACGTGTTGAAATAACCTTTAGTATGCTGCTGTAGAAAGAGCAACAGAAAAACAAGAAACTGCTGTTTACCATCAAAGGACGATATGCTGGAACATCTTCAAAGTGCTAACAAGCTCCAAATTATTGTAGCAACGTGTATACATAGGAATTAAGTCAAATTCATACCATTATACTGAGCAAATGTAAACAACAGGTTATAGGAGAGTCGCTGATTTGAATTTATGCACTTCTGTGGAAGAGGTCCTCTCCAGAAAAGTGCTGTATAATTACCTCCACAAGCCGCTATTCAGCCTGAAATGAGTTCTGGGGGTGCAGTTGGGAAATCAAGGCAGGGAGGCACATCTGTTCAACTGGCAGGATATTTGTTGTTTCTGTTTTGGCTTGTAAAGTAATGATCTGTTTGCGAGGCTTCATGGAAGATCTTCCGGCTCCTGCTGAGGTCACTGGAGGAGGTCTGACAGGACGGCGGGTTTTAACTCTAATGGTTCGGTGTGTGAGCACCGTGGCCTCGCAGCAGGACGGATCCCCAAGTCGATTTAATGGCCTTTACTGTGTGCAGGACATGAGTGTGAACCAGGTGCCTTTTGGGCCAAATTAAATCAAACCAGGATCTGAAAACAGGAAGTCATGATGAAGCTACCTGCTCGTATTAACTTCATTTCAGTCGCTGCTGTGAATTAGCGAATTCAGCTGGATTAATGCTATTTCAGTGTAATGAAAACCTTTCCAACTTTTCCAACTTGTTGCTGCAGATTGCTGTGAGTTCCCTGAATCATACATGTCTTTACCAGCAGAAAACACACAGATAAATGACTTAAAACATTCCCATTATCCAATCTCAGATAACAAATCTTGTTTATCAGATTAGTCAGCTAAGTTAGCGTTATATTAATGCACTTCTTTTTAAATCTGATTATCATCTTTTGCACATTTTAAGCCATTTACACCATATATTGTGTACTTTTGGACATTCTCAGGTGAATAATTTGCATATTCCTGCACACTGTAAATGAAGGGTTTGGAAGCAGAGTTGTCTAACCCACTTTCTGTAGTTTTTGAAAAAAACAGGTTCAAAGTTTGTGTTTTTAAGAAAGGTCTAACATTCAAAGCTGCACTGTAACACTGTCAATATATAATTGAGGGACTTTTGAATTCCATGGGATATATCTTGTATACATTTTTATTAAAAGTAAAAAAAAACTAATGTGTTTTATGGTCATTATGATCATGTTTTTACAAATTCCATCATTATTTATTATGGAAACAATCACTTAATAGAAAATGACTGGATATCACTAAAATGTCAACTAAATAACTGTCCGAATTTAAGAACAACTACCTTCTAATTAGCTAAACAATAATAAAATGAGCTGATTCAAAATTGTTTTGATTGTGTTCTTTTTATTAAGTTGAGATAATCATGACAGATATTTCTTTTTTGGCAATATATCAAATTTTATATGTAAAATAAATCACTTTCCACTAAGTTCCCCATTACAAAAACACCTCTCTAGGAAGTGTGTTAATTCCAGATCACATGACCTGCTCCACATGATGTCATTTCCTCCTGAAGAAAAGACTGGCCAGACTCCAAGGCTTTCTGAGTTATTTAATATAAAGTAGTGTGTGAGTCAAGTGTGGATTTATGGCATGTCAGCAGGTTTACTACAATATCTTTATAAATAACTTTCAATTTCAGTTTTACTCAGTTGTATATATATATATAATATTTTACAACATTTTTTCTGTAAAAACGCCATGTGGTGTGTGGTTATAGGCAGCCATGTTGATTTTAGGCCTGAAAACAGCAAAAATGTCAACTATGATACAAAAAGTCCCGCACTTATATATTGACCCAGTATATTTGGGTTGTTGGTTAGACCACATTGTTTCTAAGATAAAGATCATAAACTGATCAGAAATTATATAAAACTCAGTTCAGATTTTTTTGTGGGTGAGACCACTCTGCTTCTAACCCCTTCAAACATTCCTATTACTACTGTTTAACGTCATGTACCAAAACCCCCATGTCCAATTTCTTGTACGTGGAAACCCACTTAACCAGTAAATCTGACTAAACGCTTCCTCTCTTTGTTTGAAAGCTGCTATATGTTTGAACCTGCTGCTGCAGATTCCAAAAATAAACTACCAATGTTCTCCACCAGCAGCAATTCTCGCTGTCTTCAATCAACTAGCATTCTTTGAGCTACATGTCTGTATGCTAACATTCTCCTACTAGCAATATCACTATGCATGTTCATCACCTTAGTTTAGCATGTTAGCATGTCAACATTAAGGTGGACAAGACTCTTGTGATAGTTCAACCCTCCGACCCTAGTGTCATTGACAGATGAGCACCTAGCATTGTAGCTAGCTAGCATTGGCTGCATAGTTTAAGTAAAAAGGTGCTATTTAAATGCAGAACATTTACTGTTTGCATGCTGTAATTAGCACCAAACACAAACTGTTTTTGATTATAAACCTCAAAAATGTTGGTCAGATAAAAACTTTGACCCGACAGTGGCACTAGATGAGGTTGGCGTAACAATCTTTACCAAACTTCGTAGCAGTTCATCCAACAGCTCATGAGAAGCTGCTCTCAAAACCTAAAATATAAACCTTGTGGTGGCGCTATAGAGACAGTATTTGGGAAGCCTCATCTAGAGACCATGAATAGTTCTGGTTTAATGGTAATCAATCTGGTGACACTTGGGAAAAGGATAAAATTTGAAACCTTTTGTAGTTGCTGCATGCAAAGTAAGAGGTGGGGGTCAATCGATTATTGGTTTGGTCAATTATTCAATCCAATATTCAGCATTTTTCAATTTTTTTTTACTGATTTCGAGTAAAATAAGCAAATTATTAATGCACTACTTTGGCTCTGATGCCCCAATCTTTATCAGTAGTCACTACGCTGGTCTCAAGTAATGCCCTAAAACAAAGGTTTCTTTTAATAAAAGTCATAAAAGTTTGTGTTTTTCCTCCATTTAAGCACCTATTTCACTTTTACAGCAAATATATTGGTTCCAAATATCAGGTATCAGTCTCCTCTAATGATCAGTATTGGGTCAGTATCTGCTCTAAAAAAACACATCAGCCATGAGATTTTTATTATTAAGTCTATAGGATGCTTTTACTGGGGATCATGAATACCAGTTAGGAATGCATGATAATATTGGCATCGTAATTGTCAAGAAAGGCTTTGAAATCAAATATCCTTCAGGAATATTGACAGGTGGATAACACCTGTCAGGTTCAAAGTTTATAGTCTTGTTTGAAAATGTTTCAAATATATATATGGCATGTCATTTTCATATCCTACCTACTGACTGTGTACATTTAAAAGCATTGTATTTCATGTTTACACCTGCCGTGGGCCATCATGATAATTGTAGGTATAACTATGTTATTTCCATTACAGGAGCGAGTTTCTGTTGTCTGCAATTAGGTGAAAAGAAAATAAATATGAGCATATGTTGGTATTAGCATCAGCAACATGAATTGGAAAATATCAGCAAAAACCCAACATTGTGTATCCATAGCACTCTTGTGTGGCTCCCGTTGAGATATTTCCGCTGACATTAGGCTGTTTTCCACTGCAGGGAATTGTGAGTCATTTTAAGGTGGAACAAACCTTTGTGGATGTTCTAATTGCGGAAAGCACCACAGTAGAACCACTTTTGGGAATGTTTTCAGGAAAAAAACATACCTTCTCTACTGTAGTAGAGGTGCTGGCTCTCAAAACACTGTTATGTGGATCTCAACACTGATTGGTACTGGAGGCAGCAGTCTTGCTTCTAAAATTACCATCTTTAACTTAAAATTCACCATGTGTCTAATATAAAAAAAACATTGTTCTAATTCCTACATGCTCATAGGTCTTGAATTACCTCCAGTTACTTGTATTTGTCTTTGTTTTGGTGCAAATTGCAGTCGAAGGATGTCCCGATCAAGTTTATTGCTACCGATCTAAAGCGAGTCATTTAATGTTTAATATGTGCCGATACCTGACACTGTTTTTCTAGATAATACACACTTGAAGTATCATAAATTAATAGCTGTAGTACCTGGTTGCGATTCTGTTTTTATACTATTGCAACCAGAGGAGGCTCACTGCTCTCTGTTAGTAAGCACATAGCATTAGTTTAGCTACTAAAGGAGCACCATGACAGAGCTGTGAGAGGCTTTTTTGACCAGAGGCCAGTAAACAAATGTTAAATTGATCTGATATATACTAGAACGATGATTTTACATTCCAGTAACATATCGGATGGCCATTCTTGCTGTGCTTTGTTATGTTTTCGCAATGGAAACAGCCTGAAAATTCCAATTAGCTGTCAAACATGCCACAAGTTCTTGCAGTGGAAAGCAGCCTAAAGTCGTGCTAGCTAGCATGGCTAACAAACAACACCACAGACGTGCACTGTTTCTGGGACTCTTTCTATCAGGAAGTGCTGTTCATTCTCAGCCCTGATAGTTCCTGAGTTCTACTTGCAGACCAGAAATTTTTTGGGGTTTGGAAGTACAGAACAGAACTACTAGACTCGTGCATTTGCAGGTAAAGTTCCTCAAAAGGTTCCAGGATAAACTCCAGGGGTCAGAACAGACCAACAGTCTATCTGATGCTTGATCTAATTAGATATGCATCCTGGGGTCTGACCCTGAGTCCTCCTTTAGACAGAATAAGCAAGTTAGGAAAATAAATCATTGAATGAGTCCAAGATGTAGCCAAGACTGAATTTAAATAATGTGGGTCCACAGAGAATTATCAAAGCTCTTGCAGGACTTTCCCCATTAGTCAGTGGCGAGAAGCTGCCAAGGTTAGTGGAGATGTGCGTTTAGTGGTCTGAATTCGAATGGACTTCTTTATTTCTTTGGTTTGGATTTTGGAATTAAAATATCACAGCTTTCTGAAGTGCTGCAGATGTGATGCAGACGTGGGCCACAAAAAACACAGAAGCTCTGCAGAGAAGAGGCAAAAAATATGGACAGAAGTAGTAGAAAAAAGTGAAATAAAAGTGAAATCTGAAACTACAAATGCTTATTATAACTCCAACTGCAGGGGACAAGGGAGTGCCTAGAGGAGCAGGCAGATCAATGAAGGGACAGCTGATCAACTGCTTCTCAACCTGCCTTGATTAATATTTGATATCTGAACTAAGACTGAGCCCAGGGAGGCGCTGAGAGAGCAGAGGGAGAAGAGAGGCAGAGTGACTGATTGGTATCGACAGAGAGAGAAATCTCTAGGCTTTGCAGACTTGATTGTGATCGGAGGGAGATAAAGGGGATCAAAAGAAATGAAGAAGTGTTGAAGAAAAGCATTTTTTTTCTGCGGCGACTGATGAATTGCGCTGATAAATAGTATTTGCTTGGCAGGACTGTTTAGCGCTATTGATGTCAGGAAGCATTGCTTTCCCTGCGCCCACTACGTCGGGTTATAATATTGATATGACAAACGCTAAAGGATGAGGCTGACTTTGTTTTATGTTTTTCAGATTGTCAGCAAATCTTGTGAAAGTGCGAGTCGACCTCTCGGTGCTTTATGGTTCCTGTCTGACGCTCTAAACCCAGCGGTTCAAACCAGAGATATTAATATTTACAAACACGTAGACCCATTTTTATGAGTTCCTCTAAAACAGCTGATCAATGTAGCCGTCAGCAAACTTTACTTGAATACAAAGGGGGAGACTGAATCACGATTTGGATGAGTAATTGGAGCATCGTTTGGGGGTTTTGGGAACGTTCTGACGTGATAAAGGCCTTGAGATGATCACAATAGGACCAGATTGTCATGAAGATGAAGTTTTATTAACCTTTTTGTGTCTATTTTAAACCTATCTGTGTCATTTCACCCAACAAAGCTTGTTTAGAGTCTTCAAATCCATCTTTTCCTTACAGCTCAGCTTCCCCTCTGTCCTCCAGCTGCCTGTATCTGAAGCTATTTACATCAAATTTGCATTATTCATAACCACCTACTTCAACTGGCTGGAGGCGCTGCCCCCGGTTCATGTTCAGCCAATTAGAATACGACCTAATGAATAATGCAAACTTTCTTATGGTGCATCTTTACCATGAACCGGAGCAGTGATCTTGAATGGGAAAGGTTCAGGAGCTGCTGTTGAGGCTACAACGGAGTGTTTAAGTATGTCTTTTCTGACGTAGCCGCAGGCCGCTAGCTTAGCTTTAGCACCACTTGCCAAGATCGGAGGGAAGATTGGTTCCAAATATGAAGCCATTCCTGATGCAAATGTTTATCCTCGGGAATTCAGTGTAAGGATTTTTAGCTGCTGTAGCAAAAACACATTTCATGCAACCTCAATGTAGTGCCGACATTGGCAGGCTTTTGTTAAAATTCAGTGCATATTTAATTAAAAATGTCAAAATTTTATACATAAATGAGATATAATTTCATGGTTGTACGGCACAGAAGGCACCCTGCAGTCACCCTGAACTTTTTTTGTTGTTTTTCATACTCACTTTATCCCGTTTAACCCAAAATCCATCTGCAATTTGGACAAGTACGGTATCTTTTTATTTAGAAATTCCAAGACTATGCCTTCTATTGTAGCAAGAATTGCAAAAACAGAAAAAATATTCAAAAAAAATTTTTCATCTTTCACACAGCCCTCGAAGTACTCATCTGGTGGTATGCCATTCTGTCAAAAAAGCTTAAAATTATATTTAAACAAAATCATTTAATATTTCTCATGTAAAAATTCTACAAAAATAAACCATTTGCAGTAACAAGATTTTGTAAAAAACAAACAATTCTGAGCTGCTCAACACAACCAAAAAGCCAATAGTGGTTAAGTTGTGACCAACAGTCACACAACAAAAATTCACAGACTTTTAAGGCTGAACTGCAGGCAGTGTATAGGCAAAACAGAGAGAAGACAACAAATTTAAATCTAAGAAGTTGAATAGCGCCTTTTTTCAAGTGTTGTTAATATCTGGAGGTACTTTGAAAATGTTTAACATGTTGATTTCAGATTTTTTTTCTATGTCATTGTTAAAGAAATTCACCTTATATCATGTTTTTTGTGATTTATAGCATTGTAACTGTATCATTCTGCACAAACAACATTTTTGATTCTAGTCATGTTTGTGCCGTTTCTTTAGAGGCACAGGACTTTTTAGTATTGGGAAAAACTGACATTTTCATTCTGACATTAGCATTTAGCTCAAAGCACTGCTTCACCAATGACACTGATTAAATTCCTTTCTGATTACTTCGATTTTATGCTCACGGGGAGGGTTTTACAGTTACAGAAAGTGATCATGGCAGCAGCGGTTTTCTCTTTCATTGTGACTGAACAGTAAAATTCTGACTTTCATATTACAAATGAATCTACCTGAATGCATTAAGCGACTCGGCGATGCAGGACGATGCTGCAGGAGGAGTTTGCTGATTATTTCATGCATGTCTTGTTGAAGATCTAAAGAGGAAATTACTGTATATCAGGCAGACAAAACAAGCTGACAGGATCAATACGTTGTTGATATTTGAATCTAATGAAAGTTGAAATCTTGCTAATAAATAAAGAAATCTCTCTGTGTGTCCAGAATAGGAAGTACATTAAGTTTGATTGGATAAACAGGGAATATCTGTGGCTCTTTTTGGTCTTTGGCTTCCTGTGGGTGGAGCCTAAGTTGCCCAGTTGCTAGGCAACATCATCCACTAACCTGAAACAGCCCAAAACAGAAGAAGTAGCTTCTATTCCTTGAACTTGAACATTTTTTAACCACCCGCAGGTTAATAAGTATTTTTCTGTGTGTGTATAATCAAAATAAAAAACACGGGGTCAAATGTGTCGAGTATCTTAAAGAAACAAACTAGATCACTCAGATTTAAGTAAGCAGCGCTTGGTGATAAAGTGCAATGTAATTCAGCTTGTTCTGGGAGATGCAGGACATTCGTTGGCCTTTGCGAGGCGTTCACAGACATAAAGATTGTTTGGGAGACTCAAAAGAGGCTCTCATCTTTTTTTAATGTCTTTGATTTGTTCTCTCAGGCAGCTCACCTTTCCCCCGTTTTCCACCAGGACTGTGAAACTCATCCACGCTAATAAAAGGACTTTCTGGGTTTCTCTGTATGTTTTCATCTTGAAAACATATGAAAAGTATATGTGCTCGATTCAACTTTATGTCACTCTGACGTATCAAAGCCTCATCTGCTTTCATCAGACATGTGACTGAAGGCTTTAAATGTGAGAGTATAACAACACATTGATGTTAAACATATTCACTTCCAGCCTCTGTGGTTTGCCGGTTCACTTCTAAAGGGAGCCTCCATATCAGAACCATTCAAGTCATAAAAAAGGGATTGTGAAACTTTTTCAGACCAAAGAACGGAGAAATTTTTCAAAGCTCCCCCCTCCTCCATTATAAATATAATAAAACCCACAGCGGAACACATTGCAGCTGTTAAATCCTCTTTTTCAAAACATCTAGTTAACATTTGTTCTGCACAGCTTTAGCTCCTGCTCACATTTGCAAAGAGAATAAGCAAACCTGAGATTAGTGAGTTCCAACAGTTTCTAAACTCTTGGAGTTTTAGTTCAGGGAACTTTTCAGCCCCCGACCTGTAAAATACCAAAACTAGAAACTCAGAACCCCACTATCTTTGGAGGTGGTTGATGCATACAAATGCTGCACTAATAGGCTTATCCAAACACAGCTACAATGACAACACAAAAGAAGACAACAGCCCAACAATTATGTGAATTTTTCCAATTATTTCATCTCAAATCATCACGTTTCTTCTGCTCGACCATCTCTGATTTGCTTGAAACTTGCTTTTTTTATCATCAACTCCAGATATTTAAAATGGTATCTGTAAAAAATGTCTTTTTCATGCTTTGAAATTTGAAGCTGTTTGAACAACAATATCTCAGGAACTATTAAAGGTAAAAGTCTGAGATTTTCACAGTTATTTCTCATCATATTATTGATTCAGAATCTGCAATACTGGACAAATAGATTGAATAATCTTCGATTACAGGTGAGTTGAAATATGCAAGAAAAATTTAAGCCGTCATAAAAAGTCCCATCTTTGAGCTCACATTCACAGAAAAATGTATTATGCAGAACTACAGATATTTCCTGAACCATTTGCATGTCAAAATAATACAAAACAAAACATATAGCACACTTAAAGAGGTTATTTTTAGTGAAGTTCTATATTACAAATGATAAAGCAGGTATGTTTCAGTTGTACCACAAAAATTATGTAATGTTAGATCACCTCTTCTATTTAGAAACAAGTTCAAATATGGTTTTAATATGCAAAAAAAGACAACTTTTTAAAAAGTTGTAGCTCGTACAGTTTTAAAATTTAACAAATCTCTTCATATATATCTATATTTTATATTGCAAAACATAATTCCAGGCAAATGAGAAGATGGTTGAGCCAAATTGGTCTAAAAATTTGATGATCTGAAATGACCCCTATAGTAATTTAATAGAGGCTAGCAGCAAAACACACCATTTCAAGTAATATCCATGCATAAACTGGAGTCAAACTGGTTTTAAAACCACAGCACAACACACTTTGCCTTTTTACAGCAAAAACATCTGCTGGCTTTATGGATGAAAACAATCAGACTGTTTTATCATTGCATCTTGTTTTGCACCAATTACAATATCGCACTGTTTTTACATCTGCAAATATAATCTACTGCCATCTGTAAACATCCATCTACTTGCACACCAGCCAGGTAAAATTTTTTGCACTATCCATTGCACTGCATTGCTTGTTTCTTAGTGTCTTTGTCTATTTTAATTGACTCCTACTGGCCTTGCATGTTTGCACCGGGCCTAGAATTCTATAATTTCATTTATCAGATGCTTTTATCCAAACCGACGTACATCTGAGAGTAGATACAACACAAGCAAGGATCTAGTCAGGAGAAAACAACCTGGATAAATGCCATAAAACAAGTTCAAGTGTGAGAAACTGAGAGAAACGGCATTTCAAACCCCATCTATGTCCTCTACATGTGGCAGAACTGACAATAAAGTTGACTTTGACGTAGTACTAAGTAAATATACAGTATGTAGGAACAGCAGACTCACGGTTTTGTTTATCTTTTGTGCATTTATGGCTAGAATGTGCCACTTCCAGTAATCTCTAACTACATTGTAAAAAAAAAAGTGTTGTTTTTATGGTAAATTTCCTGCAGTTGTGGTTGCCAGAATTCTACCGTAAAATTACAGTAAAACATTTTCTACATCTATGGTAAAGAAATGTACTGATATTGTTGATTTTAGGGTTAAAAATGTGCTTCAATCCATATTTTACTGTTAAAAAAGAAGTTTTAACATTTAAAAAATTGAAGATCTACATGAAAATACTATATAAAATAAAGTTTGTGTAACTTATTATAAATATGACAGCATTTTTCCATTATTAGCACAACAGTTAGTGTATTTAACATTAAATATATGCATTTCTTTTTTAGCAAAAATTGAGGTTAAAGCTGTCAAAATATTTAAGCATATGTTCGTTACTAACACAACATTAATTTTAACTGGGAAAAACTGTTCTTTTCAAGAATTAAATGCAAAAACTACAGTACTGGTATGCATCTTACTGCATTTTTCCATTAAAAGCTGTGCAGGAGTTGGGAAATGCATTGTTTTAAGAGACAAAAAAATCTAAAAAACACATTTTTCTCCTGATTAACCTATTTACAGTGATTCAGTGTTATATTAATCGCATCCAACTTTTTTGGAGTTTACAGATTTTTACTGTCATGGTTTGACAGTTTTTCACCGTAAAATGTCCAAACATTTTTTACGGTGTATCAACTGGCAGATTTTAATGTCATTTTCCACCTAAAAATATCCCTGAGCTTCAATTTAACTGCAGTTTAAGTAAATGACTCACAATGGAGGCCTTAAACACCTGCTGGAGTTTCACCTTCACTATCTGAGCACAGCCTGAGTCTAGCAGCTGCTCTTCTGTTTCTGAACCACTTAAAGATGTAATAGCGAAGGCAAAAGGATCTCAAGCATCAGTGTTCAAATCTGAGAAGCTAAAACGTCGGCATGTTGTTTGTGCAAAGAATATCCGTCTGTTGAGGAAACGTGTTTGTGACTCCTCTGTTTTGTGTTTTTTTTTCTTATTGTTCTGCTGAAAAGCTTCCCTCAGGACATCTACTACATTTAAGGGTGAAAAAGCGCTGACCGGCGCCCATCTGCTTTCACAGCTGGTCAAACGAACACGACGGCGAAGCTCTCCACTTTACAGAAAAGACTAGCTCTGGTTGTGGATGGAGCAAACAATGCGTCTCTGCCAGAGTCGGCCCGGCAGCCTTTATGTTTGCTATAACTCCACTACTGACACACATTTACTGCAGCTTCCGTCACAAATAATTCCCTGCACAATATTCCTCCAGGCCTCCTTTACAGAAGATAAATCCGACAGTGTGTTTTTCTTCCCGTGCACAACGAAATTAGGAAATCTGCTCATATGAATTAGCCAGATCTGTTGATTCCATTTTCTAAACAAAAATGTTTGCAGGAACACAATCTGTTCAGTAGCTGAGACAGAACATATAAGACTCTCTTAACTGTGTTGTTTGACAGAAGAAACACCTTAAACTACAACTGGAACAAGTTCTTCGCCAATTCTTGGATTTCACAGCCAGCTGATCCACCGATTAGGACATCTTCTAGGCTTTTTCTGGAACTGCTGGAAGTTTAACTGTTGACTTTTTCTTACAGGTGTATTTTTTACAGACAGGCACAGACGAGCGTATTAGCATAGTGAGCAGCTCCAATGAATTAGAGGAGTTGTTTTATGAAGGTAACAGATACTGCTGAAGTTGGAATAAACATCACAATCTTGCACAGTTCTTCTGTTGTAGGCATCAGTGGTGCTAGAACTTGTCCTGCTGACAGTGCTAAGCTAAGGCTATCCTTACAAGGTTTGATGTGCCTCTTAGCTTGTGGCTAATGCTATCTGGAGTACCACAACATCTTTCTAAAGGAAGAATGCAGATACACAACCTGCAAAAACTGAACAAGAAACATCAACATCAGACATCAACACAAATCAGGACATTAACTACTTTCACAGTGGCTAAGGCTAGGCTAAGGGGAAGCAGCTAAGGTATGCTACCTATTTAAGGCATGTTTTCTGCTATCACACGCGTTAAGATATAACATTTAAGAAAAGGTTCCAAATGTTGGTTATTGGTCGTTCTTGACTATCAATAATCAGCCTTGGCCCTGGGAAAACCAGACCAGTTGTTCGCTAGGTAAACATTAGCATATAACTTTTGTCCAAACCAACTGTCTTTGTCCATTGTTGCTGTAGTTAACAGAGAGTCTCTCTGGTTGGCCTGTGTTCGCCATAAACATGAGGTTACATTGTGTGCATGAACTGACCAACATGTGGTGTTTGGAAAAAGTTTCTAGGCACACACACACACACACACAAAATTGTTCCACATGTGCAGTAGCTATATTCATTTAGTACGCCGAAAGGCTTAAACCAAAAATTTCTGGTACAAATACATGTACAGTTACACTTTTAGGACTCTTTTCTTTTGCAAGGAAGAGTTTCCATATTTACTACAGTTGTTCCACTGTTCACCATTTCAACTACCTCAGTAAAAGCTACCAATAGCTTCCAGTGAAAATAAAGTCTTGTTTTAATGTACAAAAGCAGATTCCCTTCCTTTGTGCCATAAATCCAGCCTTCATTTTCTCAGGAGACTTGGAACCCGGTGGCAGACAGAATTGTGCAATCAAGGCTTACAGGTAACCGATCTAAGCACAGATGGTGTCATTATTCTACAGCCATTACGCTCTGCTATCAACATTTACTCCGTAATGATAAGTTTAAGTAAAAAACCCAGTCTAGTGCCACTTTAGCGCGGAGTCATCCAACGAGCTTGAAGGTCGACGTCTGTTCCGTTTGCTAATCCAGCGACTGATCAAAGCCACTCTTTCTGCCTGAAAGGACTTACTCTAAATTGTGCGTTTGGTTTCATTTGAGACAAATCAAAGGATCAAACGAGCAGCGGCCTGTTGTGTTTCACAGCAGACTAAGCAGGATAATTCACCAGCCCACCTGAAAGTCAAACCCTAAAATGTGCTGCGCTTGTAAATCGACTCCCCAGAATGACCACGATGCCCGACACGAAGAAACGCCAAACTTAAACTGCCGCATGTAATAACATCACAACTAATGCTGAGGAACGGAGCTCCTCAGTTACAGTAAACAGCAGCGTCACCTCCAGGCACAGTGAACACTGCTCTGCTGCTCGTCATCAGGAAATGTGTCTTAATTACTAGCCTATATGGAACTCTGTTGCTAATTCTCAGAAGAAATCATTAAAAAGTAACATTTCATGAAGTTTTCTTGCTATATCTCATAATCCTCAGAGCTGGCACAGTGCAGACAATCTAAGGAAATGAGTGTTAACTTTATATTCATATCAGGTCTGTACAATATCCTGAAATGTGGCTGGTGTAGCAACATAATGTGAGCTGGTTGCGACAGTACTTAACTTTCTTATGCACAACAGATGCTAGACATCAGTTGAGCTCCATGACTAGTTAATATGGTAAAACTTAACGTTGTGCATCAGTGTTAGCACAGCCATTTCTTTAAGCAAGAATTTATGTTGAATTAGGGATGCTCGTCCTTTAAGGTGACGTCTGGTCGTGTTACCCTCTGATGGTACAATGTAACCCAGTACAACCTGTCGCATTGAAAAAGGTTAAAGATTAGCTTCACTGTCGCCTCATAATGTTCTTCTCAGGCAACCAGTGTGATCATATTTCACATTTGGTCAGACACTGAACTGCTAATCTTCGGTGCCCACATTAAAAACTGCTTAGATCTGATTGTTTAGATTTTCTGTGCTACTGAATTGAAGATGTGAAGCATTCACATTTAAGAATTTATGGTTTCTTTGCAGCAACATCCATATTTGAAACATCGTCGACTGTCATGGAAACAACTCTGTGATCCATCGGAATCAGCTTTTTTGGCCAAACGTGAACACATACTAGAAATTTGACTCTTTTTTCTGTGTTTTTCTCAGTGAATTTGGACACATCAAAGTCTTCACTGCATCTATTTCATTGATTTGGATGAACACGGATGTAAACTGCAATTTGACTAGTGGGTTGAGGCACACAACTTCAAGGCTGTAAGTTTAGTTTTCATTAAATTGGTCACGGAGCATTAACTAGGAGGGCTTGACCGAGTTGAAGTCCAAGCAGTCACATTTTTCCTCACTGTGCTCCCATTTTTCACTTCAATATAAAGTCCTGCACCTCTATGGAAACAGCACAACCATGGTTAGAAGTAAAGACAACTCTGTGTAGTATAACACAGTTATACATAAACAATAGAAAAAAAAATTAATTTCTTTGATTATTTATTTCTAAAAATTTGAAGAAAAAAAACTCGAAATCAACATGTACAGCATTTTTCCAAATGCAAACAGCTGTTACCAACACTGGCGAAAAAATGGTTATTTTACATATTATGAATATTGTACTACTTACATTTTTAATTTGTTTACATGCTTGTTTCCTATCTGCTCTGTGTAAACACTGCCTGCAGTTCAGCCAAAAAGTTCCTGAATTTTTGTCATGTGACTGTTGGTCACAACTGAGTCACTCATAACTTCATGGTTGCCCTGAGGAGTACAGAATTTTAGTTATTTAATGAAATATTGTGACTTTAAGCTTAGATTTGGTGAATATTCTGACAAAACTGCACACAGGATTAGTCTATAAATGAGCACAAGTACTCATGATTAGTTCAGTGGCTGTTGGAAAGTCAAAATTCTGATGATTCTTTCGATTTCAACAGTTTCTGGCTCTGATAAATGTTGCAATTTATGCATTTTTTCAAAGATAACATGCTTTTTTTAACATCCACCGGAAGATTTTGCGGTTTCAGAAGGTTAAAGCAACAAAGTCTTTATGAAGCTCTGCTGTTCTCCCAACTCTAACTGGTGTTTGTGCTTCAGTTTGCTCCAGCTCAGGCATTGTTTACATTTGTGTGCAGAGTTTAAAAAAAAAAAAACAATAAAAAAGACTTCAAAGTTCCCCCCGTCTGCTCCACTTTCAAAGCATTGCTGCTGTTCGGAGCAGCCTGAGCAGGGCGACCGCCCGCCGAGACGCTGCTGCCATGCTACAGGAGACGGACTCGTGGCCACTGAGATGCTGGTCGGGTCTTGGGAGAGCAGAGTACAGATGGCATCCAGACACAGAACAAACACAACCACACATACACACACAAAGCTACACAAGAAGCACATACACACACACAGACACACACACAACGTACTGATCTATTCATGAGTCTGGTCGTGCAGAGGTTGGCAAGATCACTGCTGACTGGACTGAAATGCTGCTGATGCCTGCTGCTCACCTGACAAACACACACACAACACACACATTGACACACACACACACACAGAGCAGCATCTCCTGGGAGCACATTCACATTGATTAGACCTGCAGCTATTTTTCTTCAGGTGTCAATCCACCCATGAATGATGCACATGGTTCCTCGCGACCCCACACACACACACACACACACACACACACACACACACACACACACACACACACACACACACACACACACACACACACACACACACACACACACACACACACACACACACACACACACACACACACACACACCACGATGCACTGAGTGTGTTTTACTCCATGGTAACTTTCTCTATGGAAACTTTGGCCTCTGATGCACCTCCTGGTGAAAACACACGGCTCATCGCGTGAGAAGCGACCTCCCCACTGAGACTGTTTACCTCCAGCCCTGTGTGTGTTTAAAGCTCCATACGAAACACAGGAAATAGAGCAGATTAGCATGTGCACATACATGCATCTGTGCATTCGTGGCACCAGAAGCGAACAACAACATCAGGTCAGCTGACTGCTCCAGGCCACTCTGCCTTTCCATTAACACCTCCACATGTGTGTTTGTGCTCAACAGGAGCCCAACATGGAGCAAAAATACAAAAGAAAAGGCAAAGAAAAGGCATCCAAACAGCAGGTCGTTCATTAGCGAGAGACTCGAGGTGACTGACTTAGAGCCTCGAAACTGTGAAAAAGGGAATAAAGTGCACAGAGAGGCTTTGTGGGCAACTTCAGTGGTTGTTAACATGAAAAGACGGCAGGAGAGAGCTGGAGGAAGGCAGGCAGGCTGGGTTTTCTTACGTTGAAGCTTCGATCTGAGGCGTTGAAGTTCCTCCTTTAATCCTCCTCAGATGTTTAAATTAAGGCTCACGTTTCATATTAAAGTGTTATTCATATAAACTCTGCCGACCACAGATGATCTCTGTGGATGTCACTGAGGTAGAAAACCTGCTGATCTATGGGCAATTTTTTATCTATGAAGAGGTTCTTATATCATGTTTATTAATTAATTTCAGTGCCCGTCTGGACATCAACCAACCCACAAACCCCCACTGAAAGAACTACAGTTGCCGTAATGCTTTGGGGAATGTCATGGGAATTCGACCTGCCAGGCTACATGTGTTTTGTGGATCTGGAGAAGGCCAACAACTGTGTCCCTCGAGGGGCTCTGTGGGAGGTACTGCAGGAGTATGGGGCACCAGGCTCGCTGATACAAGCCATTTGGTCCCTGTACAACCAAAGTGAGAGCTGTGTCCACATGCTCGGCACAAAGTCAGACACGTTTCCTGTGGGTGTTGGACTCCGCCTCAGGATCGCATCTCTGCTTTTGCAGATTATGTGGTTCTGTTTGCTTCCTCAAACCGTGAGCTTTAGCATGCACTGGGACGGTTTGCAGCCGAGTGTGAAGCGGTGGGAATGCAGATCAGCACCTCCAAGTCCGAGGCCATGGTTCTTTGCCAGAAACGGGAGGATTGCTCCGTCCAGGTTGAGGGGGAGTTGCTTCCCCAAGAGAAGGAGTTCAAGTATCTCAGGATCTTGTGTACAAGTGATGGGAAAATGAAGTGTAAGGTGGACAGGTGGATTGGTGGGGCAGCAGCAGTAGTCCTGGCGTTGTACCGAAGCGTCGTGGTAAAGAGGGAACTGAGCGGCAAGGTGAAGCTGTCAATTTATCAGTCCATCTACGCTCCAACCCTCACTGGTCATGAGCTCTGGGTAGTGACCAAAAGAACAAGATCGCGGATACAAGCAGCTGAAATGAGCTTCTTCCGTAGGATTGCTGGGCTCAGCCTTAGAGATCAGGGTGAAAAGCTCAGACATCCAGAGGGAGCTTGGAGTAGAGCCGCTGCTCCTTTGTGTTGAAAGGAACAGAGAAACATTTCCAGCAACCATCAGTCCCGTGTTCTAATGCTACATTGTGTTAGCTAATGGTGTTGAAAGGCTAATTGATGATTAGAAAACCCTTGTGCAGTTATTTTAGCACATGAATAAAAGTGGGAGTTTTTATGGAAACCATGAAATTATCTGGGTGACGCCAAACTTTTGAATGGTAGTGTACATTAATCTAAAATTTCACAGGTGCTATTTTTAAATCTTGAGTTGTAAAATGACATCAGAAACAACTAAGATTTATTTATTTACTGCCAACATGGGCATATTCTAGAATTTCGGACTCCACTGTATGAACCTAAACTGTAGTTTGGACGACGCTGAATTAGTGACATGATGAGAAATAAGAATGAAAATTTCAGGCTTTTATCTTTAACAGTTTCTGAGATACTGAGGTTTTAGGTTTAATTTTGTATTTTTGTGACATGCAGCACATCAACAACCTCAGGGGCAGAGAAAACAAAAAAAAAGATTGTATTCAACATTACAAAAGTAAGTTTGAGCAAAAAATTCAATACAAAAATAAATCTTAAGGGAGCATTTCCTATTTCAGTGACAGAATTCTTGCACAAACATTGACCAAACTGTCAATAATGAATCCTGCTTCAGGATATTATCACTCACACTGTGATTTCATTGGCACCCCAGATTCTTGCTCGTCTGGGACACAGAAAACCTACATTATTAATTTATATTTCGCCAAGGATTTGGATTTGGATGAAATTTTCAGAGAAGGTCAGAAATGACACAAAGACCAACTGATTAGATTTTGGCAGTGATGTGACTTATAGTCTGGATCCATGGCTTTGTTAAAGATTTCTGTATCATTGCCAGATAGCAGCACGGTGTCACAGTAACTATGACAACAAGTGAACACTACGTCAGCTGCCTGCTGACGATCACATGATTGTGATCCTACTACAAATCCACCACGGCGGACTTATCAGGACTTATACATCATAAAAGATAAAAGATTGTTTAAATTGTGGGGGTGTTTCTGAGTCCCATCAATTCCCGCCACCCGCTACATACTTAGGTCACGCGATTCGGTATCCGTACGTAAGGTACACATGCATAACAGACGCCTGTGCTCAGCTCAAGATTTCAGCTGTCAGAGATCCTACAACGACTGAGCAGCCTTGGCGGAGTACTGCGCTCTCTTTTGCTTTTCCTGTTTTGGTGAAGTTTTTTTTTTCTAAGTTATTTTTTTGGCCTTTTTCGGCTTTTATTTGAAAGGTGCAGTGAGAGAGAGACAGGAAACAGGGGAGAAGAGTCGGGGGAAGACATGCAGCAAAGGGCCACGAGCGGGAATCAAACCCGGGCCGCTGCGTCAGGGACCAGCCCCTGTACATGGGTCGCCTGCTTAACGCGTTGAGCTATACGAACACCTGTGTTTTGGTGAAGTTTGGTCAAAGATAGGACTTTGAATGACAGCTTCACGTTCTCTTTCATATTTCAACTCACCCAGAATCAGAGGTTATTTGATCTAATTGTCCAGTATTGCAGATTCTGAATCAGTGACACGATGAGAAATAACAGTGAAAATTCCAGGCGCTTATCTTTATTAGTTCCTGAGATACTGTGGTTCAAAAAGCCTTAAATTTCATGCTGAAAGTAGGTCAACAGGCAACTTTTAAACAACATTATCTTGGAAATTGTTTGATATATCAAGATACAACTCCACAGACGCCATTTTAAATATATGTAGTTTATGATAAAAGAAAAAGTTTGACGCAAATCAGAGATGGTCGAGCAGAAGGAAATGGATGATTTGAGATGTTTTTATCTCTAATCAAAATGAAACGTCAGCATGTTTGCATTCACAAACTGAGGCGAGCGACTCAGCTGCTTTACTCGGTGGCCTTCATTCCACCTCTGAGGAGCCTCTGAGCAAAGCATCGACCCTCAGCTGCTCCACTGTAACTGTCCTGAGGTCAGCTGTGCCTTCACCAGGCAGCTCCAGGTGTTAATGCTGTCTGAACCAGGCAGCGCCAGAAGAATCTACAGTTAATCTGGAGGCAAGATCCTAAAATATGTACTGCTGTAGTTTTAATCAACCCAAATATTTGTGTCACATTCAGAGGAGCTCAGTGTGAGTCACTTTAATCAGATGAGTAAATACATTTGCTGGAATGATTTGTTTGTTTTTGCATATGTAAAAATGTACATGAGGCTTCACACCTCACCTGTTTAGTGCAGTTTAGCAAATAAAAAGTGCCTTTTATCAGCTGTTAGAGACCAGAGGTGGCTTGAAACTGTTTTAAAGGCATCCATCTACACAGACTGTAAATTTGCACAGAAAAAAATCAGAGTAGATGAGCAATGAAGCGATATGTTTTGTTTATCTTTTTCTTTTGTTAGGGCCAATACCGATGTCGATTACCGGTGATAAAGTAAGAACAATAACCGATATTTGGAGCCGATATACATTAAATGTAATATTTTAATGGCATGCAATAGCAGAGAACCTGTCATTTATAACTAGACTTCTTCATTAATGTTCCACTGGTGATTAATGGGATTTAAAAGGGAAATGGAGAGCGATAAAAAGCCAGAAAATCTTAGGATTTACTGCTTTTAATTTAACATTTCTTGGTTTAACCTGTTTGAAATAAATACCCAGAATTTAGTGTGAGAATCTGCCCTTAATTGCTGGAGTGTGCTTTAAAATAAAGTGGGAAAACAATACTCTACAAGGTGCATAAATACAGATTTAGTCACCAAAATGTTGTTTGTTTTTTAATGCAGATTTACACTTAAAACTAGGAATTGACCAATATGGCTTTTTAGGGCCAATACCACTGCCAGTTATTATTATTGGCAATCAAGGAAGATGGATAACCGATATTGGAAAAAGATTCCATTTATAACTATGCCTCTTTATTAATCATAAATATATAGGTATACACACTAGAGATCGACATTTTTATTTGTTATTGTCTTTTTTTTTATTCATTCATTTTTATTTTAATTACTTTATTTTTTGTTCATTTTTAAATTTATTTTATTTACATTTTTTTGGTAGTTTTATTTAATTATTTTAATTTTGACTTTTTTTTTTTTACATTTTATTAATTCATTTGTATATTAAAGCCAATACCGATGCAGATTCTTATTAATCAGAAAAAAAGACAAAAAATCGATATATTTGGATATATATTAAATGCAATGTTTTAACAGCATGTGACAGCAGAGAACCTGTCATTCATAACGGCGCTTATTCGTTAATAAGGGTGACTATAACTGAATGTGTTAAATAAAAATAGTAGTGATTCAATTATCTCCTCTGTGTGGATAAACTGAGATTGATCAGTTTGTCTACTGCAGTTATGTCTACTGTATTTCTCTGTTTTCTAAATCTTTCACTGTTCTATCATTTATGTTGTCCACTAAGGTCCATAAAAGCATTATTAATTATTGTTTTCCAGACTCTGTTTCAGGTTAATCTGTGGCTGCCTTCACAGCTGCTAGCTGTTAGCTTAGTCTTAGTCATTGTGAGAGAAGCTAATTTCCTGGTTTGTGTTTCTTGTTCAGTTTTTGCTGCTTGAGACATTTCTGAGAACACAGAGTGACGACAGACAGAGAGATCTGAAGTAGAGCATTTAATTTATCAATAATCAGTCAATAAAAATACAAATACCGATAATGGGAAGAATGCCAAATGTTGACCACGATAATTGGTCTATCTCTAGAGTAGATACAACAGAAACCTGCAAAAATGTTCTTGGTAGATGTGGAAGAGCAGTTGTTCCAATAAATCAATGCAGCAAAGGAAAAAGAAATAATCTGTGAATAAATCATGAGACACATGAAGCATCAGGAGGTGCTCATGGGTCATTCCACTTCACTGCACCAAACCGTTAAGAAAAAAGTTCACACTTGATCATCTCATATTTATCTGCTTTTTTCTGTGCATATGTATGTTGTTCAGGAAAATGTGCAAAATATGGACTCATAGATTAAAATTAGTTTTTGAATTAAAAACTCTTTAAGAAGATGGGGTCATGTTGATTTTTGCAGGGCATGGTGGTGGTAGTATCATGCTGTGGATCAATGTTTGAGGTGCCATAACATGAGAAATAATGTAGCTACAGTCCTGAAATTTTGCAGGTTCATTGATATGTGTATCTGGTCTTCAATGGTACAACCCTGCTTTGATAAAATAATACAAACCAGTTATATGATGATATTTCAGCAACCATAAAATTCACCAGTACAAAGTGTCATTGCTGCCAATAAATTAACACTTAATCAACACTTAATTAACACTTAAATTAACACAATAAACTAAAAACAAATATATGTATATATATATATATATATATATATATATATATATATATATATATATATATATATATATATATATATATAGAGAGAGAGAGAGAGAGAGAGAGAGAGAGAGAGAGAGAGAGAGAGAGAGAGAGAGAGATCTTACATGTACACATGATTGCTTCTGATACCACTTTTCATAAAATTGTTTGAAGCACTATGAGTTGGACAATTATGATTTTCCTTTTAGCCCAGTAACAATATTATAGAACTCTTCCAGTTAGGACACTATTGGAATGGTTTCACTATCAAACTTGCTCAATGCATGTTAAATATTGGGCATAAATGCAAACAAAGCTGAATTTTAACAGTTTTTTCTTTTCCCTGACTGGCACCATATTTCATATTTTTAAAGCTCCTGTTGGTGCCAATCATAGGAATACAAATTAGCCTCTTCAAGTGAAAAATAAAGGTTTTATGGTTAGTGGAATATCGGAGTAGACAGAAACTTGGACATTTTTTTGACCAAATTTGCACCATCATATAACTGGTTTTCTGTCAAATCAGGGCTGTACCATTAAACACCAGATGTACATAATGAGTCAGCAAAATTTCAGGACTGTAGCTACATTATTTCTCAAGTTATGGCATCACAAACATTGATCCACAGCTCGATACTGCCACCACCATGCTCTGCAAAAATGAATCACCCCACCTTCTTTAAGAATTTTAACTCAAAACTAATGTTACATATGAACCCAGATTCCACACATGATCAACTCATCAATATTTACCACCAAAAAAAAAAAGGATTGCAGATGATCAGATGTGGGGCATTTGATGAATTGAGGTGGAATGACCCAACACTTTTTTAATCTACATGTTACTGTTATGCACTAAAACACCAAGTTAGATTCCTCGTATGTGAAACTTACTTGGCTATTGAAGACCAGATGAGCATATCAATGAACCTACTAAATGTCAGGACTGTGGCTACATTATTTTTCAAGTTAAAGCACTTCAAACATTGATCCACAGCATGATACTGCCACCACCATGCTCCACAAAGTAGGACATGACTCTACCTTCTGTAAGAATTTTCAACTCAAAAACTAATCTTACCTATGACACCAGATTTTACACATGGTCAACTCAACCATAATTTAACAATTTAAAAAAGACTCAGTCAAACTGAAGATGGTTAGGCTTGGGGCATTCGGTAGATTGATTACACCTTCTTTTTCTGCAGTGGTTTTATCAACGAATCAACTTCTAATACATAACAATAACGCATTCAAACTTACAAACTGCATTTGAATGTGAATATGTCCCTTTTTTTCCCCTTTGCTGAAACTCAACTGACCTGAACTATGAGCTTGAAAGCAAATTAAGGCTTTTTACACGATGCTGACCTGTCAAACAAGCACAGAAAGCTTTACTATATACAGTAGTTAGGTCGGTGTCCCTGCTGCCTTCAGGCCCATTGAATCTTCCTCTGTGAGCCTATTAGCTGGGCTCTTCCTCTGTGGACGCCTTCCTTACTTTCTGTTTATTGCTCAGAGTCGACTCTGGAAGCATGCAGCTGTTAAAGGGTCACTGATGCACTGCGACAACTTCAACTTCTGGACGCTAACGCTGTTCATTAAAACCCTTATAAACTCAGTCACACACTCGCTCTATTACTATATAATAATAAACTATTACACCACATTTAGACAATTATGCCACTTTGTTCACCTGCTTCAGTAGATCTCCTCAACATAAAATAAATACATTACATGCTATTCAAAAATAGTCAGATTAAACTCCAAAATTAATAACTCTGAAGGGTTTTAATCACAACATTTCTATAAGTTTGGTTAAATCATGTAACATAAAAAAACAGACTCTATTTTACATTAGGTGAGTATTTCCAATCCTATTATTACTTTCTCGTCTATTTTTATGGTCTAATTGTTGTTGTTTTTTTTACCTTATTTCTGTCATTGTTCATTTTGTTCTCTTTTACACTATATTTATTTACTTATTTATTTTCAAGTACTACTGTTATTTTTAATTTTTCGCCTTAGGTTTATGGTTTTACCCTCCATTTTCTTTTATTCCACAGCTTCTTTTCCTTACTTGGATTTTATTATTTTATCTACTGGTGTTGTACTAATTTCTTTGGAGAATCTTTCACCATGTTTGGACTGACCAACCTTCTGTTGTTAAATGTTATTTCCGAGTTTCCTTCTTATCTGTCTGTAAAGCACTTTGTAAACTCTGTTTGTAAAAGTTGCTATACAAATAAAGTTATTATTATTTTTGTTCTACATAATTACTAACACTACAGGGTTTCAGATTTAGTGTTATTTGGAAGTAAATTTGTATTTAATATAATGTTTGTAGGGTTTAATCCCCAATATGTGAATTACTCTGTTATAATCACACTTTGAATAACACCACAGGGTTTTGAATGCAAAGTTTAGTCTTATCAGGTTAATTTTATGATGCCAAATCATAATGTTTCTATTTATTTTTACTGGAAGGTACTTTGGAGCAGCAGCAGCTTGTTTTTGTTGCTTCTTTGTGATTTTATTTGTTGAGTGTTTTTATTGTAAAGTTTTCAAAAAATGTTATACAAAAAAACTAAACAAAAGATTCTGTGGGGAATCTTTTTAACAAAAAACGTAACAAAGTTCCTGTTTTACTCCCCTTTTAGCTTCTCTCCTTACTACTCATTTGATTCAATTTAAACCCAATTTCAGATATGAGATTTATAACATTTCTGGTTTCACCAATGTATTAAGTGACGATATTATGAAATAAACTCAGAGGAAAAATTCCTACAACAACCAGAAGCAACAAACTAAACTTCAGCTCCGCTTAACACTTTGTCAAAATCTAGATTTACCTTTATTCTCAGTGCGTCTCATTAATCTGATCTATTCTGTCTTCATCACAGTTAAGTTTTTGAAAATGTTTATCAACAGTTCAGTTGGTACTGATGTGAGATTGTAAAGCAGCGTGAATAAGAAAAGCATTTTGTTGGTCTTTTTCACACATTTAGGGATGTTTTTGGGTCCAGATTGGTGCTGAAACGTGGAAAAACTTTCCAGAAATCGCTTCAAACGATTTGAAGAACTTCGCCTGTTAATGTGAATTATTCCATTTAGAAAGTGTAATCTTACTTACGACTTTTGCGGAACAGCGAGTATTGACAAACGAAACCAAAGCATTTAGATTGGGGTTAATAGATAGAAATATACATCTGAAAGGAGCCTAAAATGGCAAATAAAGCATCACATGGTCACATAGAAATACACTTTAACACATACACTTGAGCCCAAAATTATTCATACCCTTGTTAAATACAAGAAATTTCTTAATTTTTGCACCCCACTTCCACTCAGTTTCTTCAGGACAGCGTTGGTTTAGTCCTTGGATTGTTTTCAACATCTCATTTGATCTTTCTGCAAAGCCAAGGTGATGCTACTGACTTCCAATGACATCCTTTGAGGTTTTTGACTGTGTGAAATTTTTGGTACTTCTTGATGATACTTTGCATTGCTGCCACTGGCACCTGAAGTTGTTTGGCAATTTTTTTGTACACTTTTCCTTCCTTTTTTTGGCATTTACAATATCAAGTCCTCACTGAGGTCTTTGGTCTTTGCCATGGCAAGTCTTGCGTTGACTTGAAAATGAGTGAAATATCACAAGCAAGTTGATTTTTATAGTCAGAAAACTGGTTAAAAACAAAAACTCAGAAACATTGCAAACAATATTAAACACTTTTGACCCTTAGACAGAATGGTTTGTTTGAACATCCTGTGGCTATCTGTCTTGGTATCGCTGAGGTATGATTTGTGGACATGGTGACATTTTATCGAAATTTCACTTACACCTTGAACAGTGTTCCTTCATATAACATAATTGGTCATGGTTCCAGATTTGCCCCGATGTTCTTTTTATGTCAAATCTGAGGTGAAATACTGATGTATAACTAAAAAACTAAGGAAGTTCCTTGTATTTGATCGGGGAATGAATAATTTGGGGCTTAAGTGCATGTGGGCAACAAGCGTAAACAGACTCACACTCACAATCCACAAACCCCAACTAAAGTCAGCAACATTAGCGTGTTTGTTTCTGTGGCGGACGGTCAATAAAACTGTTCGCGTGGTGGTTTTCATTGCAGCAGCTCGACTGGCAGACGTGTTGTGTTGCTGCATATCGATGTTTTCAACAAGCCGGAAACGACAAACACCCGACAGTCGCACCTTCGCTAATCGATTCCAGCAGCAGAGACGTCGTTACATCAGAATTATTACCGCAATAATCATAAATGTTCTGTATTTATTTCATCTCTAGATCTTCCTCCACACGCTGCACGTCACTCTGATGAAGTAGCTGCTAGTTAACGGCACACACAACTTTGAATTGTCAGACCTGTTTAATAAGAGCAGCCTGACAGAAGAACACAAATGAGCAACGAGTTCTCAGCGTGTGAACGAGTTTGTCTTCTTCACAGCTCACAGTGTGAAGCATCTACACAATATTTATTATAAACACGTGTTGCTCCTTGAGCTAATTGCACAACTACAAAATAAATATGTAATTTATGGCCCCAGTGTGCTATTAAATAAGTAACTACAGACAACTCGAGGTATTTATTAACATAGAATGAATAAATCACTTCATATGTTAAGAATGAGCACATCCGATAAATAAAATAAAAGCTTTTAAAGGCACATTTGAAAGGATGAGGTTCAATCTGGAGTGTTAACGTGATAGGAACTCATTTAAAACATCAAATACCGTGTTATAATCTACAATCTACAAACAAATTTTTTATTCCATCACTAATTTTGCTTAAAACTTTTTTCAAACACAAACTGGATATTTAAAATGATATCTATGAAATTTGAAGATTTCTGTTTTTTTAAATTGCATGTCAACCCAATTTTAGTGGCTTTTCCCCCCAAAATTGGTGTCCAGAAATGAAATACATGATCATTTAATGTTTTTGTTACATCTGTAGATCCTGACTTGTATTAGACTATCTGCAAATATTTTAGTTTTTGTGGTAAAATTTGTCAAACTTGCCCAGTTATGAAAGTTTAACAAAATACCGTTTTACTTATTGTTGTGACCAAGTATTACAGAATCAGAATCAACTTTAATGGCCAAGAACATACGGAACATACAAGGAATGTGGTTTTAGCTTTTGGTGTCACTCTGGGAATAAGGAAAAGAGGAAAAGCAGTCAGAGCGCGCAGTACTTTGCTGTTCATTTGCCCATATGGCATTGTCAGAAATGCAACATTTTTTTTTAGAAACTCAGCATTTGTTAGTTATTGATGATCAGAAATCATGGCACTATAGAATGTGGTCATTTAATGTAGATGTACCCACAACAAAAATGACCTTGCGCTGAGCACAGGCGTGTGTTATGCATGTGTATGTTATGTACGGATACGGAATTGCATGACCTAAATATGTTCCTTGTATCATCGCCGATGGATAAGTCCTGATAAGTCCACAACAGTGGATTTGTAGTAGAATCACAATCATGAGATCATCAGCAGGTAGCTGACTTAGCGTTCACTTGTCATGGTTACAGTGACGCTGTGCCGCTGTCTTGCAAAGATGCAGAAATTTTAACAAATCCGCGGAACCGGACTATAAGCTGCATCACTGCCAAAGTCTAATCATTTGGTCCTTGTGTCATTTCTAACCTTCCTTGAAAATTTCATCCAAATTCATTAATCTGTTTTTGAGTAATGTTGCAAACAGACAGACAAACCAAAGGCGATCACCACGTTCCTTGGCGGAGTAATAATATATATACACAGTAGTGCAAAACAACAATTGTTAAAGTGAGAATAGTGAAAAGGCAAGGAATACTGTTCATCGTAAAATTTTTTTTACAAAAGTTGTACAGAAAGTTAATAGAAAGCAGTATTTTAGCAGAGAATGGCTCAGCCGTTTAGTAGGGTTTAGTGGGGAAGAAAACTTGAGCAAAAAGTTGGAAAATTGTCTGGAGAGGACTCTGATGTTGAGCAGCTCCTTTGTCCTGGAAGTTATCGGACTCAGACAACCAAATACAGAGAAAATAAACAAAAACAGACAAATTTGTAGAGAGCGCAGTGCAGAGGCTGCCATCTGCAGCTATACAAACATTACACATTAAAAGTATTGTAGAGAAAATTACAAGTCAACCAAAACAAAAACATGGAGAATATCCTGAAGTTTTAAAAAGTGTACGTTTAATGAAATGAACCAAAAAAAAAACATAAATCTCATTTATGTTGGATTTTATGAAGAAGAAAATTAAAAACAGGTGGTAAGTTTTTATCTCCCCTTTCACTTTATTATCCCATTTAGTAATCCTTTCAAAGAAACAACTAAGAATTGAGAAAGAAAACAAAATCATCTTTGGAAGAAGTAAAAATTTCCTTCCTTTAATAGAATATCCACAACAGCATACAGAGATGCTACTACCCAGTTGTCCGTCAACCCATTTTTATTGGGTTTATTCCTAATTAAAGTGGATTAAAATTAATGCAATTTACCAATTATTCTATCGAGCAACTCTATTTTTTGCTATTTTTGTGTCCTTTGTCCAAAAAAAGAAGGAAAAAAGTCATTTACCCATTTTTTCCCCCTAAGAGGCAGATCAACAAAACAATGACATGGTTACAGGTAACTGTTTATTTCCTCTTATTAAAGGATCATTTTATCTTGTTTGCTGCAAAAAGACAACAGTACTGATTCTTTACTGAGCTGTAATGGGAAATCTGGCTGCTATGATGAGAAAAACAGTCTTATTTGAGTATAATCTGTCCTCTAACATCAAAGAATCAAGAGCAGAATTGTAAGTTTTTGGTTCATTTTGACGTCTTTGGTGCATGGTTCCTTCATATTTCAGTGTAATTCCACCAGAGTGTGTTTTAATCAAACCAAACCTGCCTTTTACCTGCATAGTATTTCATAATTTATTCCCATTTCTCTACTGCAATCGATTATGTTTCCAGCATCGCATCTATTATCAATTCCAGACAAGTACAACAGGCCCATCTGACCTTCTCCCAGATAATTCTGCATCAAACTCTCTAATAATCGACGGGTGTAAAATCCTCCTTTTCTGCTAAAACCATTACAAATACTGTAAACAGCAGAAAGAATCACTTTCTCACAGATTCCCCCGATGCTGTATTTCTACCAACAAGCCATCAGCACGACTCTGCAGAAGCTGGAGCGCTTGCCAACAGATCCGGCTCTGATCTTAATGCACGGGAGCAGGATGTTTATTACAAACTAGAGGGACTTGCACAACGTTCCCCTCTAAAGCCGAGATGAAATGAAACGAGTCTCCAAGTTTATACCGGGCTTTTAAGTCCGATAAGGCCTGTGATCAGTGATTTAATTGGCTTTAATAGCAGGGAGGTCTGAGCATGTGTGGCTGCCCGTGCTGTCTCCGGTTTGATATAAATTGCTGAAATTGGAGCTTGTAGTTTTCAACCCTCTACTCTCCTGTTGCAGGGCAGGTGCTGGGAACGGAGAAGTATTCTGCAGGAAAGAAAACCCTCTTTTATGCTTCTCAGTAGCATGGTGTTAGCAGTGCTAACTCACACAAGATACATATTTCTGGGGATTTTTCAAGTATAACTGAGTTTTTAGTGCAGTCTGAAATAAAACTAAACATCAGTACATGACATGGACATATTAATGTGGCTAACAGAAGCATCTCTGTCTGCTAACACCAGCTAGCACCTAGTGAACAGCTAACTAGCAGCTAGCTTAGTGTTTTTCACCATCTGTTGGTAGCAGATGAACAAAATTTAATGTAAATAGATAAATGAAGAACTGAAAAGTAGCTTCTGGTGCCATGAATTACTTTTTGCCATGTTGGTGGCGCTTAGCCAGCTATTTACATATTTATGTGGCTAACAGAAGCACTTCTGTATGCTAACACCAGCTAGCAGCTAGCAAACAGCTAACTAGCAGCTAGCTGATAGACTGCTAAAATTGGAGCTTGGATAAGTATTATTCAGGAAAGAAACCTCTCTTTTATGCTTCTCAGTAGCATGATGTTAGCAGCGTTATTTTCTAAAACAAATAACACACAAGATACATATTTCTGAGGATTTTTAAAATAAATTATACTAAAATAATTGTTCATATTTAAGTGTCTGATGTTTAAACAAGCGAATACTAGCATAGCAGATAGGTAACATGCAATGTTGAGCCATTACATCACTGCAGGTAGCAGCACTGCTAGTTTAGCAACATTTCTCAGTAGCATGGTGTTAGCAGCGCTGTTTTCTAAAACAAATAATAGTAGCATCTCTGTCTGCTAACACCAGCTAGCAGCTAGTGAACAGCTAACTAGCAGCTAGCTTGGTGTTTTTCACCATCTGTCAGCAGCAGATGAACAAAATTTAATGTATATAGATAAATTAAAAAGTAAAAAGTAGCTTCTGGTGTCATAAATTACTTTTTGCCATGTTGGAGCTTAGCCAGCTATTTACATATTTATGTGGCTAACAGAAGCACTTCTGTCTGCTAACACCAGCTAGCAGCTAATGAACGCTAACTCGCAGCTAATTGGAGCTTGTAGGTTTCAACTTGGAGAAGTATTGTGCAGGAATGAAAACTCTCTTTTATGCTTCTCGGTAGCATGGTGTTAGCAGCGCTAACTCACAAAAGACACATATTTCTGAGGATTTTTTCAGGTACAACTGAGGTTTTAGTACAGTCTGAAATAAAACTAAATATCAGTACGTGACACGGACATATTTATATGCCGAACAGAAGCACTTCCGTCTGCTAACACCAGCTAGCAGCTAGCGAACAGCTAACTAGCAGCTAGCTGATAAATTGCTAAAATTGGAGCTTGTAGATTTCAACCCTCTCCACTCGGAGAAGTATTCAGCAGGAAAAGAAAACTCTCCTTTATGCTTCATGTGAACCCTTTTTCTTGTCACAGCTCAACAAGGGAGTTGTGGCTTCACCTGTCGTCCACCTCTGGATGAACTTGAAGGAAAAGGTCGAAATGAGGAAGTGGTGAAAGTGGTTCTGGACTCCTGCTGGCTGGTGGATGAATATTCATCAAAACAACCCACATCTGAGGTCACAGCTGGAGTTGATCCCGAGGACACAAAGGATAGACCCACCCTGCAGTGAAATATGGCTGTTTCTGCTCATTCTCCTCATGGGACAGTTAAATCCTTTACACATGCTAATGAGCTAGCGAGACAAGCCATTCTACTCCGGGGGCAAAACGCTAACTGCTGATTCAGACGATTCCAGCAGGACGGGATAATGCGGTGAGAAATACAACATTAGCGATGATGATGATGATGTATTTTACACCAAAGTCCAAAAAATTAAACGGGCAAAAAGAATGTCAGGTTCAAGTTTAAAGCAGGAGATTACCAGAAAAAAAACTTTTCATCTGCTTTTGTCTGTAATAAATGTTGCTATGGTTACACTCTAGGTGCCTCGTCAGCAGAACATCCTACTTCCACTTTGCATGCCGATAAAGCTGCTCCACAGCAACATTTCCTCAGAAAAATCAATTCAGCTCCACACCAGGAACACAGTCTGTAACCAAACAGCCAATACAGGATCTACCAGCTCAATAAACCACCATACAGATGAGATGATAAGATATTCTTCATCCCACAGGAAACTCTTGTGCCAGATAATGCTCAAAAAAACAAAATGACATAACGTGAGAATAGCACCTCGTAGAAAAACAGTAAGATATGAGTACAAAACGCAACCGAAATGAAATAAGTGAGCGAAAATAAGACTAGAATAGCGAAGTAAACAGTAACACTGGCAATGATAATGAGGTCATAGGCAATATTACACATGATAATAAAAATACTGCAAATGAAATTGAACTACTGCATCTCAAAAATGAAAAATTGCACTTGAAATTTGAATATTGTACCTAAAATAATTAAATATTGCACACAAAATGAATAGTGCACTCGACAAACGAAATATTGCACCTAAAATTGAAATATTGGATTCTGAAAATAAAAAAAATACACTTGAAATTAAAATATTGTACCTAAAAGTTTTAAATACTGCACACAAAATTAAAATAGTATACATGAAAAATGAAATACTGCACCTAAAGAATTAAATATTGCATGTAAAATTGAAATATTGCACCTAAAAAAATTAATATTGCACACAAAATAGTTCACCTGAAAAATGAAATATTGCACATTAAATTGAAATACTGCACCTAAAAAATTAAATATTACACCTAAAAACTTAAACATTACACATAAAATTACATGAAATTGATGGCGTTGTACATGGAAGTGAAATATTGCAGGACATCTTATGTTATTGTAAATATAGGGGTCAGTTACTGGGAGAGAGTTGCACATTGTGGCAGAAAAAGGCTGAAAAGTCACATCCAAGTGTTTGTGGCTGCCGTGCAAAACTTAATGAAAAACTAGAAGGACTTCCACCCTGTCAAATATGTCAGAGGGCACTAAAGGAGGCTGAATGTGACCTCTGTGGAGGCGGAAATGGAAGTTCTAGATTTATTCTGTTGAATCTGAGCATTTCTGGTACCAGCATCTTAAGACTCCAACAGACACTGCACCACGCCTGGTTTTATGGATGCTGTGTTGGAAAAATACAATTATTATGTATATTTACTAGTGGAGGGACGCGATTAAAAAATTTAATCTAATTAATTACAGGCTTCGGAATTAATTAATCACAATAATTGCAGTTTTGTCAAATAGCAATATTTGACACAATAAATGAAGTTTTCAATTCAAATAAAATTGTGGTTGACAGTTGAATCAATGAATGGACATGTACATGTTTATAATTTAAAATTTATTTAAAAAAAGGAAAATGGGACATATAGAAAAAAGTGATTTTGATGACTTAAACCCTGAATTTAGTTGTTTTTTCTACTGTATGGCACATAAAATCAGCATAAGTAGTTCAAGGAGCTTCAGAAAGTTGAAAATCCAGAGATTCTTTCTGTTTTCATCTTTTCTGGGTCTGATAAATGGTGTAATTTTGATGGTTCTTTTTATAGGAATATAAATTTTTATTTATGTAATATTTTTATAAACAAAAAGTTCATAATTATTAAGAGATATTTTTTTTGTTTAGATTATTCCTCCTCCAAGGAGGCAGAACCTCGATGGAGTAAAAACTTAAACCACAAAAATATTTCGTTTCTATTTATCTGCATTTTTCATCTGTCTGCTACATTCACAGATTACTGCAAATCTAAGTGCAATTATAGCGATTTTATTCAACATTTTAAGACTTTCTGTAAACTCAAGCACTGTCTAGAAAAGTGGTCTATTATGGGATGGCTACACCGTTAGCCGTTAGCATGACTCGTAGCTAACGTTAGCTCTGGTGCTAACAGCAACATGTTTTACATTGAGGTGATACCGTCAGCTTGAAGTGATGCAGTGATCAGAAAACTCTTTGTTGTACAATTTGTACACAACCAGGCTTTTATCCAAGCTGCCATCGGGAAGATTTTTAAAAGGAAAATTTCTGCCCAACAAGCTCAATCTCATCTTCCTTCACTGTTCACCAGTGCCTGACTTCACTCAGTGCTTCCTGTGCTTCTTCTTCATGGCTACAAACAGACTTTAGGTTCATTACCGCCACCTACTGGGCTGGAGTGTTCATCAGAGTTACCGGTGTGCCAGAAATGAGCGAACTGAGGAGGGTGCAATTAATTGCGTTATTATTTTTAACGCGTTATTTCCACTGTAATTAATTAATCGAAATTAACACGTTACAGTCCCAGCCCTAATATTTGCTCAAGGTTTAGTGAGAAAACTGTCTTCACATGTGCATATTCTCTCAGCTTTAAGGAGGAAGATCTTAGGCTCTTTGTGGGTTCAGAATGAGTTGAAACTGTTATGAGAAAGACAAGAAATAAAAAGCTGGCGTCTAACTATGTAGGAGAGCTGTAGGACAGTCATTCTTCCATTGGGCTTCTAACTAGCAGGTCTACAAAGTGTTGAATTTTATTGGTTTTTGCTGTGAGGGTGAAGCCAAATGCTTAAGTAAAGCACCAGAAAGATGTTTGCAGTATTGTGTTGTTGCTGTTGGGTTTTGCTGACAGATTTTCACCACCAGATGAACAAAATTTGATGCGCAGTGTGGGCAGGGGACACTCATTTTCCATTGGATTTGGGTCACTTTTGACCCATATTGTGCATCAAAGGGTTAATGACGTTTGCGGTATTGTGTTGGGGTTTTTTTGACAGATTTTCACCATTTTTTTTATAAATTAAGTTGAAATAATTGTTCATATTTAAGTGTCTGATGTTTAAACAAATACTGAAATAGCAGATGGCTAACATATAGTGTTGAGCCGTAGCATCACTGCAGGTAGCAGCGCTGCTAGTTTAGTGACATTTCTCAGTAGCCTGGTCTTAGCAGCACTGTTTTCTAAAACAAATAACTCACACAAGATACATATTTCTGAGCATTTTTCAAGTACAACTGCGCTTTTAGTACAGTCTGAAATAAAACTAAATATCAGTACATGACACGGACATACTGATGTAGCTAACAGCAGTACCTCTGTCCGCTAACACCAGCTAGCTGCTAGTGAGCAGCTAACTAGCCAGCTATATTTCTCTGTGTAGTTAAACTTCATTTTATGTTAAGTGCTACCTTAGCTTGACACAGTTCACAAACCGTTTGCCCAACACTAGATATATATTAAACAAAATCAATTTTATGTTTTTGATCTAATATTTTGCCTTCGTCCACATTGTCAAAAGTTTTATGGTTGAATTTAGTGAAAATGGAGATGTTTGGACACATGGATATTGTATTTGGCAAAAGAAAGAAGAAGCATTTTAAACCCAAAGACACAAACATGATGGTGGGAATGTAAAGTTTTGGAGGAGTTTTTCAGCATAATGATTAAAGAAGACAAAATAAATAGGAAAACACCAGAAAAACTTCATCTCGGGCAGCGTTAAACCTTCCAACAAGACATCGAAAAAATACAGCTAAATGGTGAAGAAATGGTTAAAAGAAACCAATATCCACATTGTGGAGTCAAGATCTCAAGAATCCGTGGAGGAAACCGAAGACCAAAGTGATGCAAAGTAACCTCAAAAAAGAGGATTGAAGCAAAATCCCAGTGGAGACATGAAGAGAACCTAGTTAGAAATTATAATAACTGTTTGAGTGATGTGGAGGCCAATAAAGAAGGTGCCATTGATTACTGAGAGAGGTTTGATTAATTTTAGACAGGGGAATTTTCCATAAACATCTGAAAAACACTTGTTTATGCCATTTTAAGCCAAATGAAACCTATTTGTCAAATAAAAAAGTCACTATAAATGCAACTTTTGAATCATTTGGGGCTTAATTGGACACACAGGTACATTTAGAAATACTGCAAAAAGCTCTAATGGAGTATAAAACATTGTGTGTTAATTGTTGCATTTAGCTAACAAGTGGATTTCCACCACTATCACTTTGTACATATTCAAACACACACTGTGTCTGGGTTTTTCCTACTTATAAAGGAAATTTTGATGCCTCCTTGGGAGATTTGACGTGTAAAACTAAGAGGTTTAGAGTAAAATTAGCTTTTTTAACCAGCTTTCTTCATTTACTTGAGCATACTAGACATTTTTTTTCATCAAGCGGTCAGACATAACAGGAAAATGTAATGATTTGTGCAAAAAAAAATGTAAGTCTCATTGTTTTACTGTATTTAGGTCGATCTTACTGTTCTGTTACTCTAAAGCTTTGTTGTGAACCAGGGGAAACTCAACTATATCTGAATTTTTTCACCTGCAGAAAGAAATGTTTGGAGGTTTTAGGTGCAAAACAAAAGAGGTTTACATGGAAAATATATATATTTTAATCAGTTAATTCGGGTTTCATTAACTTGAGCATAATAGACATTTTTGGTTATCAAATGGTCAGAATTGACAGGAAAACACATGGACACTCTAAAGAATGGTTGTGAACCAGGGGAACTCAACTAGAACAGTTTTTTTTCTTGTACAGAGAAACTTTTGGAGAGTTTAGGTGAAAAAACAAAGAGGTTTAGAGGGTTTAATAGACATTTTTGTTTACGAATTAATCAGAAATGCCAAGAAAACTCATACATTTCTGCAAAATAATGCAATACAGACTCAGTGTCTTCACTGTATTTAGGCTTTTTAATCAGATGTCTTAAGTGGGCTTACATTTTCTTGTGCATAATATACATTTTTGCTCATCAAATGGTCAAAATTGACAGGAAAACGCATAGATTTCTGCAAAATAATCTAAGAGGCTAATTGTCTTTACTGTATTTAGGCTGATTTTACTGTTGTTTGAAGCCTATAGTTATAGTGATATAGTTGAAAACTCAACTATATCAAGATTTTTTCCTGTATAGAGGAATTTTTTGGTGCAAAACTAAGAGGTTTAGAGAAAAAAAATAATAAACTTTTTTGACCAGTTTTCTTAATTGGAGTTTCATTTTATGAAGCAAAATACACATTTTTGTTGATGAAATGGTCAGAAATTACAGAAAAATGCATAATTTCTGCCAAATAATGCAACACAGCCTCATTGTCTCTACTATATTTAGGCTGATCTTACTATTGTGTTCCTCTAAAGCCTCGTTGTGAACCAGGGGAAACTCTGTGGAGGTAATGAGGTCGACTCGCTGCCTCTCTACACTCTGGATCTTTGCACAAACTGACAGCTTTAGTTGACTTAATTGATCGGCTGCAGCTGCCGGTCAATAATTTCCAGAACAGAGGACTGATGTCTTGATCCATTTTTTTGTTTCTGCTCTGCTGGTGATGGACTGACACTCGGCAGTTTGTGTATAAAGTATTGTGTTATTCACAGTCGTCACTGGAGACCTACATAGAAGATCTCCTCAATCCACTCTGACAGAAAATGTAAGCCACGTTTTTATCGTCTGCTTTCTTACAGCCGTCATTCATGCTCAATTAGTGAGTTTTTTTATGTCTCCATCAACAGTTAGATTTAGCTGCTTTTATGTGCCGCAGGTTTACGTTAAGGCCTGATGGCGCTGTAGGTGGTTTGTAGTTGTAGAAGGAACATTTTTCTACGACAGCTGGTAGAAGAACAGCAGAGAAATGAGCCGCTGAGCCTGAGGGGAGCAGTTTACTAATTGTTGTAATTGTTGCCTCGACTGCACCGAGAATCACTGAAGGCTCCGAAGATAAAATAAAAAAACAACTTAACAGACTCTGAGATGTTAGTGTTTTTTCAGCTACAAGCAAAACTTAGGAAGTAGAACACTGTTACAGGCAGAAGTGAGAGGTTGGAGTTGGATTAGATCAGTGATACACTGTAAAAAAAAAAAAAACTCCAGTAAAATAACGTGGCAGCAGGAGTGCCAGAAAAATATGTTAAAAAATGATGGTATACTGTAAAAACTTACCCAAAAAATGGCAATTATGTGCAGAATAACACTTATACAAATACAATAAAACAGTGTGGTTTTATGGTCACACACTAAAACACAGATTTTGTTGTGAACATTATGTACAACTTTGGCCTGTTTTTTTTTTTTTTTTTTAGCAGTCAACATTTAAATTAATGTTTTTAGTAGATATAGTACAATTAAAAATATATTTACCTTTTAAAAAAACAAAAAACAAAACCTTACAATACAGAATTCTTCTTCCAAATACCAGCAAAGATTTGTAAAATATTTGTCTAATTCAATACAGTCGATATTCCAATGACTAATTCTAAAAAATAGACATGTTGAGAATGTTATTTACATATTCAGGTTAGATTATATTGTTGGCATACTTTAAAGGTAATAATTTACAAATTTTATTGCATCATTTAGATGTGATGTAATCCAATTTATATCCTGTTTTACATGTTTTTGTTGATTGTTTTGCGTTGGTAATAATTATTGTTTACAGTTATTCCATGAAAGCATCTTGAACTGAATTGATTTGCTGAAAAATGTTTGAATGTTATCTGAAAAATGTTTGCAGTAATCAGATTCAGTAAAAAACTAAAAATTCTCTGCTCATCGAGGAAACTGAAAAGCCACGACTGACTCAGCGGTGGCTCATACTCGTAAATAAAATTCAAGTAGTCTGACTTGATTGAACTGCAGGCATTGTTTACACAGAGCAGACTGGAGACTATGAAAGTACGGCAATAAAATCAAAATGTAATTAATGAAACATCTATAGTATGTAGAGTTGCATTTTTTCCCCCCGGTATTTGTGACACCTGCAGGAACTATAAAAAATGTTGTACATGTTAATTCTGCATCTTTTCATTTTTGTAAAACAATTGTAATAATATTTTACATTTTTGTCAAAAATTTAAATTATTAATTTTTTAAGTTTTTTACAGATTCTGTAAAAAACTAAAAAATTACGAGCAGCCACTAGTGATTCAGCTGCGATGGACAAGTTTCATGAGTATAAATCCGATATTTTTCAGTTGAACTGCAGGCAGTGTTTCCACAGAGCAACAAGTATGGAAACAAATTAGAGGAATTGAGAGAATTAGTGAACATTTGAGAGACAAAATAAATGCAGCATGGCTCAAAAACTGTAAACAGAGCAGCAAGTTGGAGGAAGATACATTCAGCATGGTGAAACATCTTTCTAGAGAGAAAGAACAACTGGTTTGTAGAAGCTGTAAATGTCTAAAAGGTAAAATGTCTATATTATTATGTAGAGGCACCAGTTTTTCCAGTATTAGCAACACCTGTTGGCACATTTTTTTCTGATTCATCACATTATATCTTTATTATGCTGCACACAATACATGTTTTAGCTCTCTGTACTTCCAGCTGAGTTTGTTCTCTTTCAAATGAGGTGCAGGACTTTAAAAATGAGCCCACAGTGGGTAAAGATGTGACGGGAGTTCAGAGGGTTAACAAGACATTTATGTGTGGTTGCTCGCCCTGCCGCCTGGGACTCGGAACACAATGGAGAGGCAGTCGGCTGCAGAAAGTTTCCCGCTGCTCTGCTTGTAATTTGTGTGATTTCATTGCTGCTTTTTTATCTTTTATTTCGCCACTTGGTTGTTGCTTATTTGTTCTCTCAGCCTGTGCAACATCTTGTTAACAAATTAAAAAATACAGAATCCCTCCACGCTAACACCAGACTCCACAAATTCATTAATTTTAAATGCGGCAGCTTCGCTCGGCATCTCCTGATGATGTCCCAGACAGGAGTTTCTGGTCCCGTTCGCTGTATATTAACGAATGCAGATCTCCTGGTCTCCGAGCCATTAGCGCTGCTGCATTAGTGCTGCAACATCCTCCAAACTCTCTCAGCTCAGTGGGCAAATCTGCCGCACCGAGGTTGAGTCCATCGTCTCAGAGAACGAGACGCCTCTGAAGGGAGCCAGCACGAAGCTGAGGAGTCTGGAGAGTCTGCAGCAGGTGATACCGAATACATCTGGATCGATAAGTGAGAGTTAAACTGCTGGAGCGAGAGAAGCAGCTCTACTCAGTGTAGAAGGCGGGAAAGGCAGTCATCTTGCAAAATGAAAGGATATTAGATGAAAAAACAGCACTTCCTGCCTCGAAAATAAAGGAACTGACTCTTAATAGTTCCTCTGATGTGCTTGTTTACTGTTTCACTCCTTCTTTTAATTCGTTACTTTCCAACTACCGCTGGATGAAACCCCGGTTTGGTGCAGGATTTACTGGGGAATATCTGCGTAATAAGGCTCCGTTTTGATTCTAACTTGCTGGTGCATAGCCAATTACACTGACTGACTGCCAAAGCCACACCGGCCCGCTGACAAACAAACACCCAGAGTGTGATTAAGGTGGGTTGAAGCCCAGACAGGCCGGCGCCGCTGCTAACAAAGCTGGACAGATCACAGGGAATCCGAAATGAAGCGACGCTGGCGGGTTTTGGCAGAGCGACCGTCTCAATCAGCCGCTCTGGCAGATAACCAGCCGGCGGGATGACTAGTGGAGGAGATTAATCCTCAAAATGTGTTGAAATGATGGAAGGAAGTTGTAAATTTGACTGATTAAATCTGCAGCGCCAATGTGTGGACAAGTTCAATCCCCACGTAAACACGTTGAAGGTGTTTTTACATCCAACACTGTTTGACACAATTAACTTTAGACTTGAGTGATTTAAACGAGTCAAAGGAAACTCAAACATATTTATTTAGTTCTACTTTTCATCGCAATAAAAACAGGTTTAAGTGAGATTTTAGTGTTTTCATTACTTTTACTCAGCAAAAAAATTAAAGGCTAATTATGTCTGTATTCCAAGTACATTCTCATTTGCACATTTGTCACTCTTGTATATTCTGTAGATTTTTTCCATATTGTATTTTGTATATTTATTAATCTTTTTAACTTATTTTTTATTTTATTAATTAAATTAAATAACATTCTAATATTATTTATTCTGTGTTGTCTTGCTGCTGTAACAACTTGATATCCTTCCAGGGATTAATGAAGTCCTCCAAGTCTGTTATGTATTCTTAGCATTCAAGCCTCAATGGTAGTCATCTGAGCTTAGCTTAAAATCAGAGGCCTGAATATCAAATAAACTCTAATATTTCTGGAATTAATTTCAAAGCTAACTTCAGTTTTAATTCACTGATGAAAACTGTAATACCCTGCTAGCATCTAGTTCCTGCTAGCTGTGATGCTAAACAGTAAAGTTGAGGTGTTTATGAAGATTTAGCTCTGACGCTAAATGTTATATAAGATAACATTTATAAAACAAACCTGTGCACATTTATGCAAGTTCCATCAACGAAAATTAAAGGTATTTTAGGCTAATTATGTAGTCTGTCGTGCATTTTAAATTTTGCACGTTTGCTTAGCATTTGAGCCTAAATGCTAATTGGCTGAGTTTAGCTTCAGATCAGCAGCTAAAACATCTAACAACACAAAAATGATAATAGTTTTTACGGATTTTAATGCATATTTGGCTGGTAACAAACACTAACCTCACAGTAATTTCTACTGTTAGTCTTGTCAACATTGTAAACAGTGACTTTAAGGTAGTAGAGAAGCTCTAGCTTAGCTCGAGATGCTAATTAGTATATAAGATAAAGCCCATTTATAGGCCAATTTATGCACCTTTTGAACATTTCTGCAAGCTTTTCACCAACAAAATGAAAAGATATTGTAGCCTGATTAAATAGTCTGTCATGCATTTTTAAATTTTGCACATCTTCTTAACATTCGAGCTTAACTGGTAATTGGCCAAGCTTAGCTTCAGATCTGCAGCTAAAACATAAAATAACACAAAAATGCTAATATGTTTTACATATTTTAATTAATTGTCTAGATAAATCCGAATGGCTGGTAATGAACATTAATACCACACTGATTTCTACAACTAGTGCTGTCATGTATACAGTGAATTTACAGTATTACTGACGTTGTAACTTAGCCAAATATGCTAATTAGTAGATAAGATAAAGCACATTTATAGGCCAATTTATGCAGTTTTTGCACATTTCTGCTAGTTTTTCATCAACAAAATTTAAAGATATCATAGCCTTATTACGTAGTGTGTCATGCATTTTTTAAATTTTGAAAATCTTCTTAACATTTGAGCCTAAATGCTAATTTTCAGAGTTTAGCTTCAGATCTGCAGCTAAAACATCAAACAAAACAAAAATGGTAATATTTTTTACATGTTTTAATTGTGTAGATAAATAAATATGTTTCCTAACAAACATTAACCTCACAGTAATTTCTACTGCTAGTCTTGTCCATATTGTAAACAGTAAATTTAAGGCAGTAGAGAAGCTCTAGCTTAGCTCGAGATGCTAATTAGCATATAAGATAAAGCCCATTTATAGGCTTATTTTTGCACTTTTTGCACGTTTTTCACCAACAAAGTGAAAAGACATTATAGCCTAATTGAGTAGTCTATCATCTATTTTTTAAATTCTGCACATCTTCTTAGCATTTGTGCCTAAATGGCTAAAAACCTAACGTTTTTTTGCCTGGAGTCCTACTACTATGACCAATAAAGTATTTCTCTGCTATGATTTCCTGGAATGTATTTGGCAAATTTAAAACCTCACAACTTGAATAAACGTTGGGGTAAAAGTTCAGGCAGGTTTTTCCGTCCTGCTTCTTATCATTTCATCACAAGCTGAGCGGCTCGTAGCTCTGCTTAACAAAGTTGGACAGGACGCATCAGACTTTTCCACTTTTTTTTTTTGGAAACGCCGAGATACACCGATGAATATGTATAAGGCTTCAGTCTGAAGCAGCACGTGTAAAGCGAATTCCTCCCGAGACCGACTCTGATGGGTACAACCTGACTCACACAAGACAACGCTGCAACGCAATCCTCAGAGCGGCAGCGACTGATGCACTTATCTGAGAAACACAGAGAGAAAAGGGGCAAAAGCTGGGAAGAATTTTAAGAGAGGAGCAAAAAAAATGTAAAAAAAAAGAATGGGAGGAAAGTTAGAGGAGGCTCGAGGGAAAGCTGTGGCGATGGAAAGAAGGAGAGAGAAAGAAGCTGAAGAAAAAGAGGACACCTTGAGAAAGACGAGGATTAAAATGACAGCTACATGTAAGTTTCTGCCTGGAAGTTAGCAAACCACACGGAGCTATAAAACATATTCACGAGGGTAATTCATGCACATAAATACAAGTCCTGCACTTATTCCTACTACCTAACAGCAAAGACCCAACAACTTGTTGAAGTGTTGTTATATTAATTAGCTCTTATTTGCCGCTACATTAGCTGTCTAAGATACAGTTTTTAGTTCAGCAGCGATCAAATCTCAATAGTTTCATGTTATTTGCAAACAGTTTTGGTTAAATTTTGCAGCAAATTTGCAGCAGTGTCATGTTTTAAATTAAAACTTAAAATATAACTGCTTTAACCTGCAGAGGTAAACGCTATGGACTGGTCACCAGATAATTATTAAATCATTGCTATCCATATTCATAACTGAAAATCAACATTCAGGTGTTTAAACTGCACAATGTGTTTTTAGATAAAAGTTAAGAAAGAGAAAGCAGCTAAAGAAGCAGAAAGAAGACAGACAGAAAGCTGCAGAAAATGTGGATTTAGCTTGAGATATAATTTAGTTGAATTCATTTCCATTCATTCAGGATTTTCTACCACAAACATGACATTAGATGCCTTTACTGTCCGAGGCACCTTCAATTAAATCACAGTAGTTTTAGGTTATTGGTAAACAGATTTGGTTAAACTTTGCAGCAAATTTGCATCAATGTCATGTTTTCAGATGCAAAAGTTAGATTTGTGGTGGTGAAAAACTTGCAACAAACAGTTGATTTGATTATATTTTTTGTTGCAGGTTTACAGATCTGCAGGAAGTTTGCCACAAATTTATGTTTTATGTGTTTCTGAATTTTAGAATTTAGAATTTTAAAAAAATATTAATCCTTAAGCTATAATCACTTTAACCTGTAAAGGAAACCCCATAAAGTGGCCACCAGCTAATTACAATCATTCGTGCCCATATTCGTAACTGAAAATCAAAATTCAGGTGTTTAAACTGCAAAATGTCATGTTTTTAGATGCAAAAGTTAGATTTGTGATGGTGAAAAACTTGCAGCAAACAGTTGATGCAGCTGAGAGAAAGCAGCTAAAGAAGCAGAAAGAAGACGGACAGAAAATGAGACAGAAGACAAAGTTGTTCTGCTGTGGTAAATATCTGTCAGTCTCTCATATAAAACAAAGAATCCAGCGATGTGTGGCCATGATTGTTTCTGGTGATTTCCCTGATGGTCTGGCTCACTATTGTAAGTGTTGACAGCACACAGGCTCCTGCTTCGGGTTCGGTCCCCTCGGATCAGCGCCGGGGTGATTAAAAAGACCTCGGAAACAAACGCGGGATTTCTGCACAAAGTGGTTGGGGATCCTCCGGGCGTTAAGAAGCCGAGCGCCGTGCACAGACGCTCACACAAAGCTTGGTGAGCATCGCACCTCAGGAGGTGGAGGATCTAATCATTTTGGCAGGAAGCTTTTAGCGTCGCTGCCAGTGTTTTATTCAGCAGAGCGGCTCCCATCGGCCCTGCCGCACGTCAGGACACGAACCGACAATAAGACAAAAGCTGCCGGCCGCCGGAGACCACGAGAGGCGGCAACTTTTCATCCACAATCGCATAAAAGCATCAGCTGTGTCTTGGCAAAACAGCCCGTCATGGAATATGGATGATGTTTGAAACTTACAACTTGAAACAGATAAAAATTCACTGGTGAACTTCCATCAGCAGCGTTTCTGCTTTGGCCTCCATCAGCTGCCAGACGGTTAACCTTAACAGTTTCTCATTTATCAGAGTAGAAAAATGTAAAAATACAAAGAATCATTGGATTTGCAACCTCCAATGATTGTTCGTAATGTGCAATTCTGTCTGGAAAATTAGTCAAATCTAAACTCAGCATAAATGTACAGATATTTCATCAAAATCACTTTATTCTGCATTTAAAAATTCACAAAAAATAAACCGTTTGCAGTAAGCAGATTCTGTAAAAAACAAAAAATTCTCTGCTCATTAAGGCAACAGAAGAGCCATTATTAACTCAGCGGTGGCTCATACTCGTAAATAAAATTACGGTAGCTGGACTTGATTTAACTGCAGGCAGTGTTCACACAGAGCAGACTCGAGACTTTGAAAGTATGGCAATAAATACAAAATGTAATTTAAAAAAATATCTATTGACACCTGCAGCAACTATAAAAATGTTGTAAAATATCAGAAGTAAAATATGTATAATATGCAGAACCATCATTTTGTCCTGTATTGGTAACACCTGTGGGCAGTCACTGAAGTATTTTTTCGATATATAATGAACAAAATTATACTTTTTTATGATTTATGGCAATAAAACTGTGTAATATTAGTTCTCCCTACTTCTAGTCATGGTTGTTCTGTTTCCATAAAGGTGAAGAACTTTATATTGCTGTGAAAAATTTGTTCACAGTGAGTAAAAAATGTGATGGGAACAAATAAACACCCTTTGGAGTTTACAGGGTTACAGTAGACTTTGTTACTCTTATTCTAGGTGTTTTTGTGTGTTTAACCTGATGACTGTTTGGGACCAATAATCTCGATTCCTCAGAGCAACATAAAAATATACAACCAGAATAAACAAACACTTAGAAAACCATTTGTAGAAACACAAAATTAACAATATGGGCTGCCCTGTTGGGGTTGACACGACTTCTAGAAACAGCTTTTGGCAAGACAAACTAAGTCTGAGCAGAATCACTTCACTTTCTGTTTTCATTCCTTCATGCTGAGATACCCTGAGATAATTACCTTGTTTATAATCCACTGTCTGCGGCCATTTCTTTTTTTCTACTCAAAGCTTATGCAAATTTGGCCGCGCTCTAAAAATAATTATCACAGTTTCTGTCAAAATATGCACAGCTACGATGTGCTTTACTCTAAGTGCCCAGGCTGCATTATGAGGTGTTGTGTGCAGGAATTCACAACATTATATAAGAGCTTATCAGAGAGCACTGAGATGGCACAAATGCTGCTGGAAACCTCATCTGTCGCAGATGTAGTTTAGGAGGCAGTTATGCAAACTGGCTTTTCACATTAAAACACAATACAATGATCCTGTCTGTTTGCAGAATCATTGTCAGAACGAATTCCGAAGCATAAATCTGCGGCTTTTTATGACGTTCGAACTGCAAATGTGGCAGCGCGTCGTCGTGTTGTTTGTTTTGCAGTTTAAACATCATCAAACATCCAGACGATGGATGCTCATTTATCAATCCAACTTTTAACACTTTGGCTGAGTTTACTCACGCAAGACGTCAATCGGGGTCTCGTCATACACAAACTTTTGGTAGTGTGAAGGAAAAATGACTCTTTTCCCCTTAATAATGGACGCTCCCTGGCCAAAAAAAAGTCAAAACCTGGATTTAACCAAGCAAATAGGTAAGAACCTTCCATTGGATAATTACTGCAGTGATGAATCCGTTTCAGCTGCAACAACTTGTTTCACTCTTGCAGATGCAGTGAGGAGCTTCTCAGTTCTTAAACAACTGTGTTGGAATAAATATCCTGTGGTCATGGAAAGGATGTTAATCTGTTTCAGAAGGATCAAATTATTGGCCTGCATCAAGCAAAGAAAACAACTAAGGAGATTTCTGAAACTACTATAATCAGTTTAAGAACCGTCCAACACATTATTAAAACCTGAAGGATAGTGGTGAACCATCATCTTCAAGAAACAAATGTGGTCGGAACAAACTCTTATGATCGTAGGAAATCAACAGTAGAACTGACGGCGATGTTCCATAGTGAAAGTAAGAACATTTCCACACCCACATTGTGAAGGGAACTCAAGGGACTGGAACTAAACAGCCGTAGCTCTAAGAAAACCACTGATCAATGAGACTAATGAGGAAAAAAAGGCTTCAGTTTGGTAGGTAGCATAAAGATTGGACTCTGGAGCAATGAAAGAAGGTCATGTGGTCTGATGAATCCAGATTTACCCTGTTCCAGAGTGATGGGTGCATCAGGGTAAGAAGAGAGGCAGATGAAGTGATGCCCTCATCATGACTAGTTCCTACAAGCCTGTGGGGGTTTAGGGTTATGATCTGGGGTTGGTCAGGTTCAGCAACATTATGTTCCCAAAGAATGAGGTCAGCTGACTACCTGAAGATACTGAATGACCAGGTCTTTCCATCAATGGAGTTTTTCTTCCCTGATGACATGGACATGTTCCAAGATGATGATGTCAGGATTCATGGGGCTCACATTGAGAATGAGTGGATCAGGGAACATGAGACATCATTTTCACATGTGGATTGTCCTCCACAGAGTCCAGACCTCAGTCCCACTGAGAATCTTTGGGATGTTCTGGAGAAGACTTTGTCCGACTCTCCCATCATCAATATAAGATCTTGGTAGAAAATGAATGCAACTCAGAAATATACAGAAATATATGCTGTGACATTGCAGAAGAATATTGAAACGATGCCACAGCGAATGAGTGCCAGACTCAAAGCTAAAGGCAGCCCAATGAAATATTAGTGTGTGCAACTTTTTTTTTTGGAAAGGGCAGTGTATTTCCTTGCAACTGTTAGCTGAAGTCATCCCAAATTATCCTACAGGTTAGAGCGGGTTACTGCCTTTGAACCCTGTTCCCTTTTTACTTGTGCAGAACTAAAGCCGTGATCAGGTTCAGACCTTATCTCACCCTAATATGACCATGTGAAAGATTAAATATTGTCTATTCTGGCAGGACTAAGCAGACAAGTTGTCTCCATGTTGGTATTTAATCTAATCTTGCCTTGTCCAAATTCCAATATATACCTGAAGAGAATCCTCAGAACTGATGCTGGCATTAATCACATGTACTGCTGCTCTGTCTGGTTCATTTCTCCTGACGGCAGTAAACCTTACCCTCAACCTAAGCCATCGGAGTCTCCAGTGTGTTTCTCTGAGTCTCCTCCTCATTCTCTCCACATCAATAAATTTCCACAGCTGGTAGAATTAAAGGAACAAACAGCACAAAGCCACCAGAGCAGCTTCACTGCATTGACGCTCCAAGTTCTCCGGGACTCAACTGGAGGAATAAGCACCATTTTTTCAAAAGATATTCCCTCATTTGATGTTTTTATGATGTGCTGTTAGTCCAGTATCTCACCTATATGCTTTGGGTGGAAATCTGGTGACAGTGAAGGCACCAGATCCATCAAATCCCTACAAACATGCCAGAAAAAAGCCCCCTACAACATAAAAGTGCCACCACATCTCCACACTGCACCTTAAAGACTGTATTTGTAGTTGAAGTGAAGAGCTGTTTGGAATAAATGTCACGTATTTTTCTGCTTTGGTGGAACTCAGTTTACTTTTGTGGATTCTATCGACCTGAAATTACATTTTGTCCCTTTAAAGTGCTATTTGATTTCAGCAAAACTGTGAAAATTAGGTTTACAGCTTAAAGGTTTCTTCAGATTTTTCAGTTGCAGCTCAACAAACATTTTCTTCCAGATGGACTGGGAGTAAAGACGAGGAAAGAACTTTAACGACAAAATCGCGTTTTACATTTTGGCAAAACTAATTGGAAAATTTGCAAATTTCAAGTTAAAATGAAGCTGTAAAAATACAGTAAAATACAGGCAACAACAGATTTTCAGAATAATTTTACAGGAATTTTGTTATACAACACATTCTAAAACGCATTAAAACAGTAAAAACACATGCAAAAAGGTAAAATGCTGCTCCAGCACTCTAAAAAAAGGTTTGACTGAGATTAACAGGAACGTTACAGATATACATTAATATGGACTTGTATAATAATTTTTAAAAAATATTTTTCAATTTAAACTCAAATATGTGGCCAGTTTTCTAAATAATACTGTGAGACGACAACAAAGTCTGATCTCTGCGAGCGTCTTTGGTAATTTCCTGCTTGTTTTTTCTTCCAATTTGTCTGGTTTTTATTCTACGTTGCAGCACATTTCCTCCCTTAGTGCCTCTTTTTACGTATATATTATAAATAGTGACGTGAACAGCAATAAGAAATGTTGGGGAACCTCAGCAGTGACATGCAGTAAAGGTTGAGGCCAGCAGGGAATCCAATCGCTCAGCTATTGGTTTGCTTTGCCTCTTTTTGTTGGGTGTTTTGTCCTGAGGGGCCACCGTAGGGTTGTAGTCGAGACCACCTAAACCGAGACCAAGACATGGCTGAGACCACAGTGTATCGAGACCGAGACAAGGCCAAGACTTTGAGGGGTCGAGACCGAGTCAAGACCGAGACCAAGACAAAGCGAGACCGAGTCGAGACCGAGACCATATTAAATTTAACTTAACCATTTTATTCAGTACTTATTCAATGTAGCTTTTAGGCAAGTGTAAGGTTGCCTGTAATACTCTTGTCTGCAACGACAAACAACCATTCAATATGGAACATATCAAACAAATATTTAACACTTGTGTCTTCATTTTTGTCTTGTTCTCAAAACAATATCAAGCCATGCACAAATATGTACAATTTTCTACAACATATCTTAATCTAGAACAGTGGCCTCTTTATTTCTATTACACCACAAATATTTCTTGTTTGATAAATCGGATATAACTGAACTTGGGTGAATTTTTTTTTTTAAAGGTGTATTATTGTAAAAGAAAAAACCTGGAACCACTATTCCATAAAATAGAAAGAAAAAACAATGCCAAATATCAGCATCTAAAATGCAATGAAATATAACATGTCAATGTATCTTCAAAGAGGTCAGACACTGAAAGGCCAAACTACAAGTATTTCCCTGACAAACTGCTGAGACAAAGTACTTTGTTATTCAAAGCTCACCACCAAGGATAAACACATGAAAGGGTCGTTTATAAACACTACAAACAACATGGCCCTTAAAAATTACATCATGGGAAGTGAGTTTAAAGTAGAGTTTGGTTGCATTTTAGAAGCATGAGAGACTGCAACATTTTGTGACCTAAACATGCACGATGGGGTCTCATTATAATGCCCCCTCTGCTAAAAACCCTCTCTACTTATACACATATTTATTTTAATTTATATTTAAGTTACACATTTATTATGCAATTGTGTGTTTTAATTCTAAAAATTGGCACTAAAATTAAGTGTGTACATTGCCAGGCCAAGTTGCATACGTGAGATGGAACTTTTTCATAGACGGGGTGCATAATTTGAAGTGGACACTCCTCTGTCACATCAGTAGCTCTCATCCAAGTGAGCAGCGGTACCGCGGTATGTGCCGCTATGTCAGAGCTAACATTAGCTAACATTGATGGAACATAAACAAAGCTTCATGTAGCCTGTCTCTTTATCGTTTATGAGAAGCGCAAGGCCAACGTAAAACACTACCACATGCCTTTTCCCTATATATACATGTACACACACACACACACACATATATTCACAAACTACAGCTTGCTAAATTTATCTTGCTAACTTCGCTAGCGCCATGTAGCGTTAGCTTACCTTTCTTTATGCTTCCTCTCCAAGTGTCGATAAAAGTTTGATGTGGTTCCAGCCGCCTCAGTGAGCGTTGCAGAATTTGCGTATAGCGCTGTGTTTTCTTTTTGACGTTGATTTACAGATAAACTGTTCATGGTTAGAAAAGCCAAACTTTATCACAGTAGAGTTAGCTGACATCTTTCCCAGGGAGGAGACTCCTTCTTCCGTCTCCTGCATTAACTGTAGCGGAGTACGTGTGAAGAGGGGCGGGGTAGGTGACAGGTCACATCCCGTAAAAATCATCCAAATTAAAAATCACTTAACTTATTGGTTACATTCGAGGCGGGGAGTTTTGCATCCAATCACAACAAAGCTGTTACTGAACAAATGAGACAGTTGAGAGGTAGTTCAGTGCTGTCGGTGAAGCCATGGTCTCGGCTGGTCTCGCAGTAAAAATCGAGTCCTCTGTGCGCGAGATCGAGACAAGACCGAGTAAAAATGCGGTCGAGTGCGAGACAAGACCGAGATCTTCAAAAAGTGGTCTCAAGACACTACAACACTAAGCCACCATACTGATTAGTCACAGTTAGCGACTAGCCGGTGAACACAGCGGAGCGTTTAGGAGCTAAAGAGGCAGATATTTCCCTCAGGAGTTATTAGAGACCCAAACCGATCTGAAAACAGAGTTAACACTGGATTTATGTTCATTAAAAGGCCAAAAACAACTAAATAAACGCCAGCGTTGCTCAGAGTCGCCTTCATGGCTGTTTATTTTCTCCATAATTAACAACACAGTGGGGTCTCAGCTTTAATAGGTATTACAAGAGGGTAAATAGGATTTTATGTGATTTTTGAAGTGTTTTAATACCTAATATGTAAATTACTCAGGTAAAATGTACATAAATAACTTGTTAGGTTACTTTTTTAACTAGAATCAGAATAATTGTTGCTGGAAGGCGTTTTGAAGCAACAGTTCTTATCTTAAATGAGCTGTATTAAAACGTTAATTCAACTGAACTGTTTTATTTTGTTTATATGACACCTTTGGGATCTTATTTTTTTTAATTTGTTTTCATTATTTGTTCACTACGACTTTTCTTACAAAAGGTGCTGTACAAATAAAGTTATTATTGGCTTAATCCATCTTATACCATCATTGTTCTTCAGCTCAACCATCTGGGATTAACTTGAAACTTTTCTAACATAAAATATGGATATTTATAAAGATATTTGTGAAATTTTAGCTTCACATATCAAATACTTTCTGAGATAATTGTTTTCAAAAATTGCCCATCATCAATTTTCACAATGTATTTCTCACATGGAAATTTCAGGTTGTTTGAACAACAATATCTTGTGTATTTGTCTCGCTTTTGTCATTTTTTGTCCCATTTTTGTCGTTTGTCCATTTTTTTTGTCGCTTTGTAATTTTTTTGTCTAATTTTCTGGCACTTTTTTGTTTTGTTTCATGTCGTTTGTATCATTTTTTGTTGTTTTGTTTCTCGCTTTTGTCATTTTATGTCTCATTGTTGAATTATTTTGTCTTGTTTTTATCTATTTTTGCCTGACTTGTAGTTTGTCTCACGTTTTAGTCGTTTTGTTTCTCCTTTTGTCTTGCTTGTATTTTTTGTCTCATTTTTGTCACTTTGTGTTTTGCTTTGTTATTTTGTGTAGCGTTTTAGTTGTTTTGTGCTTTTGGTCTCGCTTGTGTTGTTTGTCCATTTTTTTGTCGCTTTGTAGTTGTTTGTCTCATTTTTTTGTCGTTTTGTTTCTCGCTGTTGTAATATTTTGTATCGTTTTTGTTCTTTTTTGTCTGACTTTTGTCATTTGTCTCATGTTTTTGTCGTTTTGTGTCCTTTTTGTCTCGCTTGTGTTTTTTGTCTTAATTTTGTAGCTTTGTATTTTGTTTTATTTGCTGTTTTGTTTCTCATTTTTGTTGTTTCGTGTTTTTTTTGTCGCGCTTGTGTTGTTTGTCTATTTTTTGGTCATTTTATTTCTCATGTTTGTCATCTTTTGTCTCTTTTTTGTCAATTTTTTGTCACTATGTAACATTTTGTCTAATTTTTTATCACTTTTTTGTTTTGTTTGTCTAATTTTTGGTCATTTTGTTTCTTGCTTTTGTCATTTTGTCTTTTTTTTTGTCTTTTTGTATCTGACTTTCGTCATTTTGATCAGAAAGTAAAATACTACATCATTCAGTTCCAGATACCTGAGACTAAATCTGGAAGTTGTAATGTGTAAATTATAAACTGAGGCTGAATGTTGCTGAAATTGAATTTATTTTTCTTAAGAAATTTCAGGTTGTTCATGATGTTTTGTTAAAAAAAAAAAAAAAAAAAAAGATACTTCCTTAAATGTGAATTTTTTGCACTAAAAGGGAAAATCTGGATTGTGATTATTTATCAGTTATTATGTTAGGATTTTACAGGTCCGGCCCATTTGAGATCAAATTGGGCTGAATGTGGCCCCTGAACTAAAATGAGTTTGACTCCTCTGTTCTAAAAGCTTGTTAATGAGAAAAACGCAACTTTCTGCAATGAGAGATTGATGAGGAAAAAGTGTTTGGTTGGTGCGCATCATGTAAAGCAGATGTCATGTGAGGACAGAGAGAAGAGCTGAGAGGGAATTACAGCGAAGATACACGACTCAAGGACAAACAAGGAGCAGCAGAAACAAGAGAAAAATGAGTGAAAAACAGAAAGAAAATCCTAGAAAACAGTCGAAGGAGCCGAAGCAAAGCGACCGCACGGAAAGTAAAAGAGATCTCAGATGAATTAATGAAGTTCTCCCCGAGGCTCGAACCAACATCTCCAGATGAGACGCAACTTAGAACCTCTTCAGACCAAACACAAGTTAGCAGAACCCCAGAAAATCAGAATTAGATCAGAACAAACCAGCTGCTCATCAGACCTCATCGGGAAGTTTTCTCTGCTCTCAGGCTTTGACCTAAAGCGCCTCAGATCTGGTGGAAAAGTTCCTGCAAGTCAGAAAATATCAGCCTCTAGTTACCTGAAAAGACAACAAGCTCGAGTCGAGATCTGGTGAAATTTGTCACCATTTATCAGACACTGTTAAAAAAAAAAATTTAAAAAATTTAAAAAATAAAAAAATTCATCAAATTTTCAATTTTCTGACGGTCCTTGAACTACTCATCTGTAGCATGTTATTCCATCAAAAAAACAAACTGAAGCTTCAACACACATTGCATCAAATTCACTTTATTCTACGAGTCTCGTTCAGAAATGTGCCAATATTTCTTACTGCTAAGATCAATTTTACTCATTCTGCTTTATTTTCCTTCACATTAACTCACTGCTGTCCTGCAAGACTGTCTTTGGGCCTCTGAAACCATAAAAAAAACACAACAGGTTTGAAATGCATGTCATGTTCTTCAAAATAGCCACCATTTATCATGATTTACCAGAGACAGAAGCTGTGAAAACAGAAAGAATACATGGAGTTTCAAACCTCCCACAGTCCTTGAACTACTCCACTGTGTCATCCGTTTGAAAAATGTGACCAAAGAACACAATATTTCATCAAAATAACTTTATTCTACATGTTTTCTTTGGTAATTTAGATGTATTTTTTCTTTAAAATTTAGCTTCTGCTCCATTTTCCTCCACATTAACATCATCACCAATCTGCATCTGAATCCCAAAACCCACTGGTATATTTGAAAGATGTTATGTTTAAAAAAAAGAAAAAACAAATCACAACCATTTACCATTATTTATCTGAGATAGAAACTGTAAAAACAGCAAGAATACTCCAATTTTCAGTGCTTAAACTACTCATCTGTGTCACTCGATCAAAAAATACAACCAAATTTTTGCTTACAAACATGATATTTCATCAAAATCATTATATTCTACATGTCATTTAGAAAATTGCCAGTATTTCTTATTGGCAAGACCCATATTTCTTATTCTGCTCCATTTTTAAAGATATGTCATCCTTTAAAAAAATGCCACCATTTATCAGACAAAAACTGTAAAAACTGCAAGAATACTTGGATTTTCACATTTCCTACAGGCCTTGAACTACTCATCTGTCATTCAGTTAGAAAACGAGACCAATTCTGAGCCTAAAAACACGATATTTCATCAAACTCACTTTATTCTACACGTCTCCTTTGGAAATTCAACACCATTCATTAACATTTATCAGAGACAGAAACTGTAAAAACAGCCAAGAAAACTTGAAGTTCCAACTTCCAGACAGTCCTTGAACTATTCATCTGTGTCATTTAGTCAGTAAATGGAACCAATGTTTCCTTAAACACACAGTATTTCATAAAATCACTTCATTCTACGTGTATCATTTAGAAATAGGCCAACATTTTGAATGTTTTTTCATCTATATTTGCTATTGTTAAACTGAAGCTGCTCTCCAGTTGTGTTTTCTGAAACTCTGTTATACATATATATTTTTTAAACTCTGCTTCATTTTCCTACACATTACCACCTGCAAGATTCTTTAATGATTTACGGCACAAGTTGCTGCACAAAGAAATTTTAGAGTTCTTTCTACTTCTGTCCATTATTGTGCTGTCTCCATAGAGATCAATAAATCTAAAAAATATATAAGTAGCTATATGACTTCATCCATAGTATGTATAGTCACCATTTTTTCCAGTATTGGTAACACCTGTGGGAACATTGAAAAACGTGATACATGCTGATTTCTGGTCTTTTAAATTTCTGTAAGATAAGCAATCAAAGAAATTCTACTTGATTGACTGATGACAGTACAACTGTGTCGTACTGCACAAATTTCATTTCTTTGAGTACATATTTGGGCACTTAAAAAATGGGGGTACATGTTGATTAGAGTTTCCTTCCATTATTGTGAAATAGATCAAGGAAATTCTACTTTTATTTGTTCTATTTTATGATTTGTGACATTATCATGGGGTCATACTGCACATTTTTTGGGCACTTGGACTTTTTTTGTGTCAATATTTGTAACAAAAGTAATCAAATCATGGCACTTTGGTTTATTCTTCTTTCATGAATTATGGAATTTTAATACTGAACAAAACATATTTCAGAGTTCACTTCGTGGTTGTTCTGTTTCCATAGTGGTTCAGGATTTTATACTGCAGTGAAAAATGAACCCACGGTCAGTAAAAATCCATTTTACCCATTTTTAGGGGGTAAAATAAGCAATCAAAGAAACTTTAATGCTTCTAGTAATGAGGTGCAGAACTTTAAATTGCAGTGAAAAATGAACCAACAGTGAGTAAAAATCTTTTTTCCCCATTTTTTGTAAAATAAGCAAAGAAATTTAATTTTCATCTTCCCCCCCACTTTTTATGACTTATGACATAACAGCTGCGTCATTTTGCACACATTTTTGAGTTTTCTCTCCTTCTAGTCATGATTGTTCTGTTTCTATAGAGGTTGAGGATTTTATATTTCAGTGAAAAATGAACCTAGAGTCAGTAAAAAGAATCCCCCCCCCCCCCCATTTTTTGTGTAAAATAAGTAATCAAAGAAATTTAACTTTCATTTTTTCCCACTACTTCTAGTCATGGTTGTTCTGTTTCTATGGAGGTGCAGGACTTAATATCTCAGTGAAAAATGATCCCACAGTGGGTAAAAATGTGGCAGGAGCAAAGAAATGACAGCCCAAACAGCCAGAGAGAAACAGTCCAGTGAAAACATCTGCTGTCAAAAATGCACATCAGGAGTAATTTTCACGTTTTCTGGAATCTGAACTGAAACCAAACGTCACCAGAAAAGTGAGAAATTCGTCATAATCGCTGCTATTATCTCCCAGATTATTCGTCTTCATCTTTTCTCCTCCCTGCTCTGTCTTCGTAAAGCGGGAGGCAGTGAACCGTGCACGCTCATCGATCCGGCAGCTCGCACGTGCACGAGAAGAAAAAAAAAAAAAGAAACACTGCCGCCCTCCTCACGCTCAAACCTCCTCGCTGTGAAGAAGACAAAGTGGGAGGTAGATTGTGCCGGACGGAACCACTGACCCTCCTGGTGAGTTAATGAGCTTTTATTGACTCCAGCACCTGAAGCTGCTGCTGCAACTCATCACTGTTAGCGCCTCAGTCTCCAGACGCACAGCACACAGGGGAACACACACACCTGCGCGCGCACACACACACACACACACACACACACACACACACACACACACACACACACACACACACACACACACACACACACACACACACACACACACACACACACACACCTACACACACAACCTGCAGAGTCTCCTGAGATTCACAACCAGGGTTTCAGAGGTTTTAACTGCGTCTGTTCAGTCTGAGTTCTCCTGAATGTATGTTAACCATTAACCCTCCTGTTGTCCTCATCTACTGGTACCAAAAAATATTGTTTCCTTGTCTGAGAAAAATCCAAAAATTCAGCAAAAAAAAATTCCCCCAATTTCTGAAAATTTGTGAAACCTTCAGGAAGAAAATTCCAATAATTCCTTAAAAGTTTCCCTTAAAAATTTTATTTAAAAAAAAAAAAAAATCCCCCAAATTTGGCAAGAAAATTCTTGTAAATAGTTTCAAATAATGAGTGAACATCTTATCATAAAAATCCTAAAAATATCTAAAGTGATTACATACATATCAGTAAAACTTCTAATATTTTCTTTAAGAACATTCACAAAAAAATCAACCAAAATCCAGTGATATTCGCTGGATTTTGGTTGATTTTAATTTGAATGTTGTTAAGAAACATTTTTAACATTTTTTTTCCACCAAAAAATGTTCCAAGATTTCCCAAAAATGTTGAAAATGTGGACATCAGAAGTTTCACTGTGAAAATAGATTTTTTTTCTCCACATTTTCAAACTTTAAAATGGGTCAATTTTGACCCGCAGGACGACACGAGGGTTAAACATGTTAATACAAAACCCTAAATACAAATAAAAAACACGACACAAAGCAGTCCGACCAACTAAACATCATTTAAACCCTCCAAACCCAAACTGACTGACAGACAAAAAAAGGACAAATTTGGGGATCAAAATTGCCATTTTTTGAAAACAAAAATATTGTATTCAACATGAAAAAAGTAACTGAGAGAAAAAATTCCACATAAAAATGCATCTTAAAGGAGCATTTCCTGTTTCAGTGACAGAAGTGTTGCACAAATATCGACCAAACTGTCAAAAATGAAAGCTGTTTGTGTGATTTCATTAACCCAGATTCTTCCTCGTCTGCACCACACAAAACCTGCATGAATCACGTTATTCCTAAAAACAAAACTGCACCATTTATCAGCACCAAAAACTGCAAAAACAAAAAAAATCGTCTGATTTACAACTTTCTGACAGTTCTTGAACTACTCATCTGCGATGTGATTCCAAATCTACGCTTCGAAACATCAGAATTAGAAACACTTTATTGATCTCCAAGGGGGAAAATTGCAACAAAACTCTGGCTTAAATAAAATAAAAGCAGCTTAAATAAGTTGCTACAGATAAATAATTGAACAATTTGTTAAATAAGAAGCTAATAGTTGGAAAATGTAGGAAAAAAAACAGGTTGCATTTGCGCCACTTCTTTAATTCTATATCTTATTTTAAAATGCCCAAAACAAAATGGTTGGCTTCAATTAAATTCTGTAAAAATCTAAAAAATGTGCACTCTTTTGTCACACTGCGATGCCATGAGTGACTCAGCTGCGAGCAACAGTGACGTGGTAAAAATTCAGAGACTTTTCAAATGAACTGCAGGCAGTGTTTACACAATACAGAGGGGAGACGGTACGGAAACAAAGGAAAAAGGTAGTTAAATATCTGTACTATGTAGAGTCTGTATGTTATTTTCCACAGCTGGTAACAACTGTGGGCAGTTGGAAATATGTTTTACATGTTGATTCCAATTTTTTTTTTTTTTGTAAAATAAATAATTAACCCTCCTGTTATGTTGCGGGTCAAATTGACACATTTTAAAGTAAAAAAAATCCCCAAAAAATTGTTAAAAGCATTTTTTCAGTATGAAACTTCTTCCGCTTGGCTTACTAAGTGTAATCAACACATAAAATAAAAATGGTATATGGTGGTGATATTATATAGATGCTGTATACGGCAGTCAAAGTGGAGGTTAAAAGTTGTCAGAAGTGTCAAAGACGGTATTTTGGGTCCTCATGACTCATTTGTGTTGATTTTAAATCAGCAGCAGTGAACAGAAGAGGGGTCTTGTGAAAATTTATCAACTCCATAAAAAGAAAAACTTCAAAAATGTAAAATAAAAATTTTTAAAAATCGATGTCATCTAAAACTATTGTGTTTTATATGTAGGTCATTCCAAAGTACATTAAAAGAAAACTTTTAATGTGTTTTTTTCTGAAAAATGAATGAATTATCCTCACTGAAGCATTATCTGAGGGAGGTAAAGAACACCACCGCACTGAATATTGATAAAAATGATAAGCAACGGAGTTAATAATGAGATATAAACATTTCTATTGGGATTTTTTGGTTTCTGACACTTCTGGATAATTAAACATGAAGAAACGAACCTAACAGGAGGCTGAAAGAAGTTCAACTTTAGTTTGTTCTTTGTTATGATTTATGGCTTCATAACTTTATCCTGCACAGAACCTATTTCTGAGTTCTCTTTACTTGTAGCCATGTTTCTATAGAGATGTACGACTTCATACTGTAATAAGAAATGAGCCCACAGTGAGTAAAAACAACAGCAGACAGCAAACAAATTAAAGAGAAGCTGTTCTGTCATTGGTTAATAATCGCATCTGTGCTTCGGTATTCTAACTTTATTAGATATATACAAATCTATTTTCAGTTTTCTCTGCTTCTACCAGTGGCTGTGTTGTTTCCATAAAGGTGCAGGACTTCATATTTCCACATTAAAACATGATACCGATGTCTTTTTTCTGCCGTTTTGCAATAAATCCAGTTTTTGTTGGTTATTTTTGTGCATTCTGGTCAAAACTGGGGACAAAATCTGAAAAAGTACATGAAATCCAACAAAACAATGATCTGCCACCAGCAAATTGTGTTTTAGTGAGGATTTAAAATGCACAGAATGAAAAAAACACATCACTGAATGTCTCTGCACACCAACATACACACTGTTTCACTACAACCAGAACCGCCGATGTTCTCTTTGTGTTCCACTCCTCAGCCTGAACTTTCAGTTTTATTCCCTTCAGACTGCAAAATAGTCACACATGAAGACAAACAAGAAGCTACAAACATCTAGAATAATAAAAAAACAGCTCAACACATATGGAAATGCAGCTTCCACTACCTGTCCCTGGGGCTGTGTGTTGTTGCTGCTCTTCCTACAGATCTTAATGGAAAGTGTGTGTGAATTACAGCAGGTTGTGTGATGCTGTTGTGCGATAACCTGTGGCTGTGCTGATAAATGTGGTAATTTTCACCCACATTTACATTTCAGAGCAGGCGGTGATTAGGAGCGAACCTGTGGCTGGTGTTTGTGTTTACAACCAAATGTATACGTCGACTGGTTAATATGTGAATGATGCATAAAAACGACGGTTTGGTGCAGCTGAGAAAATAATAAATAGCATTTTTGTCATATATTTCATAAGACGGAAGCATTCGGAATAGTGTCATTGACCATAATTCTTACTGTGACACTAAATACGGCATTATGTCAACAAGAGAAAACAAATAATACAAATAAATTCCAGTAATGCACCATCTCAACCCTACATATATGCCCATACATGTCAGTAAATCAACCATCAAGTCAACAATCAACTAGAATCCTCTTAAACCACATTGTGCCATTTTTGGGGGTGAAATACACTGCCCATCCAAAAAAACTAAAGTCACAACCTCATCGCATCATTTCAATAAGCTTCTGCAATGTCACAGCATATATTTCTGTCCAGAGTTACATTCATTTTCTACCAAGATCTTATATTGATGATGGGAGAGTCGGACAAAGTCTTCTCCAGAACATCCCAAAGATTCTCAATGGGGCTGAGGTCTGGACTCTGTGGAAGTCAATCCATCTCATGCTCCCTGATCCACTCATTCACAATGTGATCCCATGAATTCTGACATCATCATCTTGGAACATGTCCATGTCATCAGAGAAGAAAAACTCCACTCATGGAAAGACCTGGTCATTCAGTATCTTCAGGTAGTCAGCTGACCTCATTCTTTGGGAACATAATGTTGCTGAACCTGACCAACCCCAGATCATAACTCTAACCCCCACAGGCTGGTAGGTACTAGCCATGATGAGTGCATCACTTCATCTGCCTCTCTTCTTACCCTGATGCCCCCATCACTCTGGAACAGGGTAAATCTGGACTCATCAGACCACATGACCTTCTTCCATTGCTCCAGAGTCCAATCTTTATGCTACCTACCAAACTGAAGCCTTTTTTTTCTGATCATCCTCACTGATCAGTGGTTCTGTTAGAGCTACAGCTGTTTAGTTCCAGTCCTTTGAGTTCCCTTCACATCGTGTGTGTGGAAATGTTCTTACTTTCACTATTAAACATAGCCATGAGTTCTACTGTTGATTTCCTACCATCATCTAAGAGTTTGTTCCTCAAAGATGATGGTTCTCCACTATCCTTCAGGTTTTAGTAATGCGTTGGACAGTTCTTAACCGGATTTTAGTAGTTTCAGTTGCAGGCCAATAATTTGATCCTTCTGAGACAGATTAACATCATTTCCATGACCACAGGATATTTATTCCAACATGGTTGTTTCAGAACTGAGAAGCTCCTCACTGCATCAGCTAGGGTTAAACAAGTTGTTGCAGCTGAAACGTATTCATCACTGCAGTAATTATCCAATGGAAGGATCATACCTATTTGCTTAGTTAAATCCAAGTGGCGACCTTTGTTTTTGGACGGGTAGTGTATGATGTTTGTGGTTTTGATAATGGAAGCTTAAAATCCCTACATTTGATGGATTTTATGGATTTTTCTATGACATGTGAAAGGTATACGTCATAGAAAAATCCATAAAATCCATTAAAAAACCTTTAGTATCTATAAATGGCAACAACTTTACCATCCTCTGAATGTCCTGAATGCATCACGATGGCCACGACTAGAGCTGCGATATACTGGAAAATTAGAAGGAATTAAACTGTGCAGGAGACGCTGCTCTGTTTCAAAGACCTGTGGATGTTCACGAGTTGAAAAAGTGCCCAGAGGAGATCTTCTGGTGCATGAAACTGGTCCAGGGTTCACTACTCGGCTTCAAAATGAACTGTTGCATCATAGAAATGCAAAATTAGCTTCTGTTCATGCAAATCTAACATTGTGCACTATTGCTACACTTTAAAAGCATTTAGTGACGCCCTCAGTAGCCAAATCTTACAAAATGCCACATAACCGAGGTGTTTGCTGCTCACTTCTAACCTGTTCCTCACCTTCTTCTCCTTCTCTGACTTGATATCATCGACTGCCGCTGGCCCTTAGATCAGTCACAGCGACTCCTCCAACTTTACCGTCCCCTGAATGCGTCACGATGTCCACAACTAGAGCTGCGATACATTGGAAAATTAGAAAGAATTAAACTGTGCAGGAGACGCTGCTGTTTCAAAGACCTGTGGATGTTCACGAGTTGAAAAGGTGCCCAGAGGAGATAAACAGCGACCACTAAGTAACTCAGACAGGCGTGTTTCTAAAGCAGGTTTTGTGTATAAAGTATAAAAGGAAAGAAAACTGAGAGTCAAAGCGGCACAAGTTTAGGTTATGGAAAGGTCACGAGTTATTAAATTCCTGCCATCGGTGCAGCTATATGCGGAGCGTCTAAATGTCTGTGTAGGCTGAATCACTCGTGAACAAGTCGAGCCGACAGACACGCATCCCTTCCTCAACCTTCACATCTTTGATTTCTTTGCTTTGCTTCCTTTTTCTCGCTTCCCCTCCGCCTGCGTCGGGGTTCATCACGACTGTACGCCTTCTGAAGGAGTCCGCCATCGATTCTTTTCTTTCTTTATCTCGAAAAGCCTCAAAGCCGGCGGCCCCGCAGACACGTACCTGAGCTCTGTCCACTTCACCTTCCTCTCCATCCAACAAACACACAAGCACAAACACACACAGGTAGAAACACACACTACAGGGGGGCAGCGGCTGCATATATGTTTATCCAGCCGAGGCGTCTTTTATTAACGCTGGAGCCGCTTCACATCCTCGCTTTGTGTACATATATTCGAAGCGCTTCCTGCCTCATCTGCAGCGGTGCGCACACAAACAAAACACAACTTCAAAAATCACCAAACTGGGAAAGAGTGGAAGCTGCAAAAGACGGCCGCTGAATGCAAATCAGAGGTGTATTTAAAAACAGGTCATTTCATTCTGGAAGCTCCGATGACAAAACATAGAAATCGAGTGTTAGGGACAAATGAAAGTGTTTTGTAGCGTTTAAGGAGGAGGAGGAAGGAAAGTGAAGAGTCGAGTTTTGTGTAAAGACAGCAAGTAAGGATTAAATCTATTTAAAGTTGTGTAAAATTAGTCGAGACGCTGGAAAAATACATGAAAATACAGAAAACAGAGCAACTTTTAGAGGTTACAGCCCAATTTTATGATACTCAACGAGGTGGTAGCATCAAGTTTCCCAGTTTGTTGCACCTTTGAACCATTTATTTTTGGTGCATTATGGTGTTTATGAACCTTGCATGCTGATAAATGGTTGTCCTTGTATGCATTTCTTTGCATTAATGCGACAAAACACATTAATTTTGAGTTTGTAAGCAGTCGGGAGTTTCAAGACTGAATCTACTGAATTCCAGAACCGATTTTTCAGGCAAAATTTGCTATTTTCACTGTTCTAGATTGTTGCAAAAGAGGTTTTTAAAATAATAATACAATATATGCAGCCAAACGTCAGACTTATTCTTACCTGCAGCCTACATCTGCTGATTTGGACTAAACTTCCTGCAACTCATGTGATTTTACTTGTCGAAACAATAGAAAAGCTTCAGATTAGGCTCACTTCCTCTGTGTTGGTTTTAAGTTGAACCGTTGGGGAAGTAAATCCACAGTAATCCTGACTGCTTCCAGGTCAAAATCTTTCCACACTTTTAGTTTAACTGCAGCATCGCCAGCTGAACCAACTCTAAGATTTACTGCTGAGTAAATAGCTGCAGCAGAAACACGACATGGGAGCAGTGGAGGGACACAAAAACTACAGATTAACACACTTTCACATCCGGTTTCCTTCTAATAGTAAATGCAGTCCTAAAAATCTTGTGTCTTATAGCCCTTAATATTAATTTTTGCTCATTTTCTAACACTGAAACTACACTTAATATGAAATATCCATTAAAATAATCACCTTTAATGCACAGTTGCAGCTTCAGGTAGCTCAATTTAACCTTATTTCACCTCATTTACTGCAAAATACACTAAACTGTATTTCTTTGAGCCAACAAACCTAATTAAACCACCTGTGAACCACCTGTAAAACTCAACTACAGTTTTCCAGCTTAAAAATTCTCACCTAAAACATAGAAATTCTACATAAAAATGCAGAAATGTTGCTCAGCACAAGATAAAAATGAATAATAACCAGCCTTTTGTCTCCGTCGACCAGGAGCCAAACAAACATTATCACGTTTTCTCACCGTTTAGTCAATTTCTAGTTTTAATTAAGCAACTTTTGCGCACTTCTGACACCGCTCCTTCAAAATAAAAGATCGGACTTCAAAATAAAAGAGCCTAAATATTCACAAGTATCAGAAAATACACAAAAAACGAGTATTATTTGCGCTGACCCATGCTAAAAGTCATCTACACTCAGTTACACTTTTACAATATTGTTTTTGTCAATGGCATGTTTTTTGACAAATTTTGTCCATTAGTCATAGAATTGTGCAGCTCAGACTCAAAATGCTGTAAATTAAATTTGGTCTTTGTAGCGGCCCCTTGGATTCATTCAGAAAGACGCAGAGTTTCAAACGGGTGCTGATTTATTCTCACTCTCGACCAGCACCGTGTACCATAAGCACCGTGAAAACTACAGAATTAAACAGAATACAAAATGCTTCACTGTAGTATCACAAAAAATTCACGTATAAATCATGTTTACATCCAATACAAATAAACGCAACTCATCTGATAATAATGCATATTAAACATTTTCATACCTCATTCCGCCGTTCCAAGGGCGCTAATTTAAGTGTTAGCCATCAGCTAGCATGCTCTCCAGCTCGACATACACACACACACGCCGCCGCTTGGAGCTACGAATACAGTATAATGAGGTAAATCACAATGTAAACCCTTCCTTAATACAATTCAAATAGATAAACGTGATGTGTAACTACTGTTTTTAGACAGTTTTTTTTTTTACCGTTTCTCCGACGATGCGTGAGCACAACGTTGTTCAGACAAAGAAACAGGAAGTTCGGCGCCACAAAAACCGCAGAAGAAGAAGAAACGCTCGCTTAACAAAATAAAAGCGGAACAGACCACAAGGTGGCACTGCAGGACTACAATGTCTTCTTAATACATAAACAATATTGTGCAGGAGAATAATAATACAATTTATCTGACATTTACAGTCTTGATGCAGACAAAATTGAAATATCTATAAATTAAAAGTTTACTGAGATGAAGACTGTCTGTAGTCTGTAACAGATCAGATTATTGAGACTCATCAATAATGAGGGTTTTGCAAAACAATAACAGGAGTTGAAGTGAAGTTTGTTGCTTCCAGCTGTTTGTAGGAGTCTTTCCTTTAAGTTTATGCTTCAATTTCACGTCAAATATTTCACTTCCATGTACAACATTGTGAATGCAATGTGCAATATTTCATTATCAAGTGTGATATTACTTATTACGTAAGTATAACCACCAGCATTGCTCCTTACTGATCTATTCTACTCTTATTTATTTAGTTTAGTTACTTATTCGATTTCAGTGTTGTATCAAACTTAAATCTTATTGATTTTCTACACTTGACACACTGATTTTCTACTTTTAGGCACTACATTTCTTATGGTATGTCATTTAGTTTGTTTTGAGCAACACTGGCACAATAATTTCTTTCAGGATTAATAGAGGGTTATTTTTTCTTATTTTATCTTACCTCATCTCATCTTAATTCATCTTATCTCATCTTATAACATCTGATATCATCTTATATTATCTCATCTAATGTTATTGTATCATATCTTATCTCATCTTATCTCATCTTATTCTCTCTCTCATCTTATCTCATCTCATCTTATCCTATCTCATCTTATCTCATCGTATCTTATCTCATCTCATATCATCTTATCTTGTCTTATCTCATCTTTTCTCATATCATATCATCATATCTTGTCTCATCATATCACATCTTATCTCATCTCATCCTAGCTTATCTTATCTCATCTTGTCTCACCTCATCTCATATTATCTTATCTCATCTTATATCATCTAATCCTATCTTATCTTATCACATCTTATCTCATCTTATTTCATCTTATCTTCTCATCTCATCTTAAATATCTGCAAAATCAAACAGAAGAAGGATAGCATCCACATGAGCTACATGTATTTTTGTATAAAAGCACCAACACCATTAATAAACAAAGATTAAATTTATTGTTATTGTGCAGTGTATGATGAAGTTAAGCCGCAATCCTGTCCTTTTTAAAAGTACGATAGGAGATGTGCAAATAAAAAAATCTAGTAGAAATGAACAACTAAATAATATGTGCAACTGCATCTATGAAAACGGCTTATTATTTTAAAGACAGCTTATTTGCTATATCATAATCAATAAGAATACAAAAATCTAAGCAACCATTAATGTCAGCTGGCAGGATGGGACTATCTGTATCTATTTAGTTCTAGTAAATAGACATTTTGCAGATTTTTGTTATTATTCTATGTAAATAAGTTAATTTACTGTTCTTATGCATAATATTTTTTGACACTCTTTCCACTCCTACTCACACAATGACAAATAAGGCATTCATATTCATATTATTTAGATTATTCTTCTTCAGAATAAGTTTCCAGTTCAAAAATTGTTGGTCGAGCTGCAGCGACTCTTCATATATCTTTGCATTCTGAAGGAAACAACGGTGCAGAGTCACATCTGAGCCGTTTTCAAGGCAGGGAGGGATTATTTTCTAACTGTGGCAGGTAAAGACAAGACTTTAGAGGTTAAATCATTGACCGGGGAGGGAGTTTAAAAGCACAGCAGCTCAGTGTTCTGTATACTGAGAGGCACTGATCCCATCCAGGAGCTTTTTACATCTGCTGCAGTGTTGCTGCGTAATGCTACATGAGTGCATTATCAATCTGAAGATGCTACATAATGTGGCCATTTATTAGGCCTTATCACATTTTCAGCCCATTTAGAGGGACTCCTGATTACATTTTGACTAATGACTCCACCACCGCTCCATACATGCCTCCTTGTCTCTGTTTACGCTGTTAATGCACTCGGATCAAAGAAGTCTTGACAAACAGATTTCCACCCTGTTTGTCCTTCACACAATTGCAGCTTCTTTTTTTAAAATTAGTCTTTTTTTTTTGCAGAGTTAACAGTCTCTCCTTCCTCCATCGCCCGACTTTCTGCTTCTCTCTCTGGTGGTTTGCAGTCAAAGTTTCCGGAGTTGGAGAGCTTTTGCAGGACCTCTTTTGTCGGCCTCAGATCATATTAAATTGAATTGTCCGGAGGCTGTGGTCAGTGATCCATGATGGTCCGCCTTTTTCTGACAGCCTTGATAAATACAGGTCCTGATCTCTCTCTGCCTCTCAATCCCTCTCTCCTCTCTCTGCTTGTCCTCCACCTCGCTCGCTCACCTCCACAACGCTTCGCTCACTCCTTTCTCGTATCGTGTTCCTGTAAACTGCATTGCAATTTTTCACTTCTGCCTCTTACACACTGAAAGCCAAACTCTCGCTGCACTTCTTCCCTGTAGACTCCAGTGTGTGTGTGTGTGTGTGTGTGTGTGTGTGTGTGTGTGTGTGTGTGTGTGTGTGTGTGTGTGTGTGTGTGCACTGCTTGGCTATGTTTGCGAGGACCGCCACAGTGGCCACGCTCAACTTTCTGATACACCTTGAAAACAATGCGTGAAGGTTAACGCTTAATTTTGGGGCTAACGGTGGAATTGGGGTCATGTTGGGGGAATAAATGGGCTTCCAACCTACAAAAAGCGAGTCCCTGTAATGTAAATCATTAAATTTTAAGAGTGGCTTGAAGGTTAGATTAAGGTTCAGGACTTGCTAAATAGTGGTTATGGTTGCGGTGAGTGAATGTAAGTCAATGTAATGTCCTCTGAAGTGATGGAAACTTGGCTGTGTGCATTGAGGCAAACTAAAAGACAAAAAAAAAGAGCTTCACTGACTTTGGAAACCTATTGTTCTCCTCTTCCTCGGTCTGTGTTTGGGTGTTTGTATTACTTATGTTGTGAGGACATAAATCTGCTTGCATAGTCACATTGTAGGGGCAAAAAGAAAGTGCAGATGACACAGATTTTAGGGTGTATATACAGAGGGACAAAGTAAGTAGGGATGTTAGGTTAGTTGTTGTTAATCATTTAATTGATTGAAATAAATATTACAAATAAGGCAGACGATGATGCAGTTTATGTCAGTAAAGGTAGATTTGCTGCAGTACCTGGTTGAACCACCAGGTGGAGCCTCTTGCTGTTTAATAAGATGGAGTTACAGGTGTGTTTGTTGACCGCCCATAAGGGTTGCATTAAACAAGTGCACCTCCTCGCTATCCAATGACTTATTGTTGAACTCTGTCTGGTTTACCTACCCGAGACTTATGCTAACACTAAACTATTCCATTACAGTGTTGGTTCCAACAGAATCAACCACAATGTTAACTCAGAGTACACCAGAATAACAACAGATAGCAGTTAGTAGGACCAGGAGGACACAGTAAGTGGTACAATAGAGTGTTTGTGTTAGCCTGCATAGTGAATTTTACAACACTGACTGGAAATATTTGAAAGTAGACTGCTACTAAAAGAGGACATTAAGAGGAGAGAAAAAAATTACACTCGTGTACTTTTTCAGGGCTGCCTATAAATACCCAAACTGGAGTAATTATGTTTTTTATCCCCTGAAAACTCCCCTAAAAGAGGTTCTGCAAGGATGGTTTCATGCACAAAGGTTCAAGCCACTACAAGACATCCCACATCCTCATTATAATTGGAAACCATTAAGAGAATAAATATTACAATATAACAGAAAAAAGGATATTAGAATCCCTTCAGGGTCTGTTAGTACAATTAGCTATGAAAAAAGTTGAAGTTATGGTGAAACAAAAACTGACTGAAATCAGAAAACAAACAGCAAACGTGTCTGATTAAAATGTATTGCCTACTCTACCAACAAATGATGACAAAATAATCACTGTAAACCATCGACTTGTACTCACCTGCCTCATTCAGTTTATGCAAATCAGGCATGTCTTTGGAACCATTCACGCCCCCAAACACACCTCTCTTTGAGGCTAATATCTACTAAATTATGGAATCATTTTCAAAGTTATTGTTGAAGTTGCTGCTTTTAAATGCGAGCCTATTGGAGCCAGTGATTTGTCGGAGCCAGCACCTAGTGGTATTGCACTTTTAGATTATAGATTCCAGATTTACAAGACATGGTTGCTAATATTTGGGTTAAACTAAGGTTTATGCTAAGTCTGAAGTTGAAAAATTACATTTCAGAGACTGCCTGTTTCCTGAATGTCCACTAAAGGCTCCAAAAAGCAAGTCAACCCCCATAGATTTCCATGTTAAAACATACAACTTTACAGCAGAAATAAACAAGTTTACAGCCCGGTACAAAAACAGTGTCAGTCTCTGTAGCTAATCTGGTAGTTTCTGACAGCTGTAGGGGCTGTGAATTTTCATATGTCACCTGTTTGAAGTATAATAAGGCCTAACGTTTAGGGTTAGTGGATGATGATGTTTGAAGCCACCACACAGGGCTTCATAATGGCTTTTCAGGAAACATATGGGGGACATCAGGAAGAATTTGTCCATCTATAGGTACAGTTCATGGTTATTGCATGTAGTGATTATGGCTGAAGTCTCCAGGAAAGTGAATGTAAGACAGAATCAGCACATCAAACACAGTGAACTCAAATCTAAGTCTAAGGAGCTTCATGGCAGCACACATGACCACACAGTGAGAGCAGGAGATGAATTCAGATGGAGCGATTAGAACAGAGGACAGTAACTCCTTCATACAGTGGATTTCTGTGTGCAATACAGCGCTTTTAAACTGTACATGTCTGTGTGTGTGTGTGTGTGTGTGTGTTTCGGCATGAATATTCATGCTCAGGCTAGTTAGGGGATAAGGAGGAGAGAGTCATGCTCTGCTGCTACTTCATTACTTGGTGTTTGTTAGAGGAGCTCACACACACACATACAGAGGAAGCTTGTTTAAATGGTCTTAATCCAATTCTTGCAGAACGTACACACACGTTTGGGTTGAATGTACACGTATACACACATATATACATCAGAAATCCCTCAGGGGGGAATCAGTAAGACGGTATAGTGTTCTTGTGTGTGCACATCTTTTTATGTTCAGTGTGTTTGCTGGTGCGAGATTCGAGTGTGCCCTCGGTCAGTTTAACATTTAAACTTGTGTGTGTGTGTGGTCACTTATCATTTATATTGCAGCGAGGGAGGGTGTGTGGAGAAGGATTACAAGTACACATGAAGGGAGGACGAGATGACAAGAACAGAAAGTGTCCGAATGCAGGAGGCTGAAGGACGACGGAAACACCTGCTTTCTGAAAAAATGCAGTCAGCCAATCAAGTGGCAGCAGTACAGTGAGTAAAATGCTGCAGTTCCTGTTTAAATATGTGATCTCTGTGATGCACAACTTTAGGGTTTATCAGGATGGTGCCAGAAAACCAAAACCAACCCAGTGAGCAGCAGTTCTGCGGAGGTCAGAGGAGAATGTCCGGATCTGTTGGAGCTGATAGAAAGGCTACGATGACTCAAACAATCAGACTTTACAACTGTGATGAAGAGCACAAACCTCAAGGCAGACGGGCTACAACAGTAGAACACAACATCGTGTTTGATTCCTGTCAGAAATGTGAGGCTGCAGTGGGCTCAGGCTCACCAGAACTGGACAGATAAAGACGTAAAAACATTTCTGCTGATGCTACAGATGTTAACCACAGAATTTAAGCTTAAATCAATCAACCCAACCTGCCAGGTGTCAACAGTCCAGACTGCTAAAGGACACAATAATCACTAAGTTGGACTTTATCAGCCCATCACACATCATTCCTACACATACAGACCAGTAGGAACCTCCTCCACCTTGTAGTTGGTTATCATCCTTTCTGATCAGAGATAAGCTAAAAGTAATAGTAACAAGAAAAGCACTCAGAGACCACAGTACTATGCCAAAGCTGTTCATTCCCCCATATGGTATTGTCAGAAATGCAGCTTTTGTTTATTAGTGACTGATCGACAGAATCATGGCACTATAGAATGTGGCCATTTAATATAGATGTACCCACTAACAAAATGATCTTACACTGAACACAGGCGTGTGTTATGCATGTGTTCATTATGTATGGATACCAAATTGCATGACCTAAATATGGAGCGGGTGGCGGTAATTGATGGGACTCAGAATCACCCCCACAACTTAATCAGTTGTTCCTTGTATCTTTTCCAACGGATAAGTCCCAAAAAGTCCGCAATGGTTGATTTGTAGTAGAATTGCAATCATGTGATCATCAGCAGGCAGCTGATGTAGTGTTCACTTGTTGTCATAGTTACAGTGACAGCGTGACGCTATCTGGCAATGATACAGAAATCTTTAACAAGTCCGTGGATCCAGACTATAAGCCTCATCACTGCCAAAATCTAATCACTTGGTCCTTGTGTCATTTCTGACCTTCCCTGAAAATCTCATCCAAATTCGTTAGCCTGTTTTTGAGTAATGCTGCTAACAGACAAACAAACCAAGGCCAATCGTCACATAACTCCTCTACGCTCCTTGGCAGAGTAATAAAACAGAAAACTTTGGGCAAGTAGGTGCATGTAAAATCCTGATGGAATTTTGAAAATTCCTGACAACTTCTTCCAATTTTTCTCTCATGTTTTGTTTGTTTTCTCTTTATCTTTAAGCTTTATCTTTATCTTTAACTTCAAACGTCATATTGTTAAGTATCATATAAACCAATTCAGTGTAAGATCAAGTAAGAACTAGACATTTCCCATCATGCCTTGAGGCTGCACTGTCTCCAAAAACTGCAGCCATCTTGATCTCACAATCGCATCAGTCATTGTGACACTAGAGCAAGTCGGCTTCAAAGTCAGACAGAAACATTATCTACTTGCCTTTCTCATCTGAAATACGGATATTTTTACACTATCCAGCAACAAATAGCATCACTTTCTCATTCTGCTTATAGTATTTGATTGCTCTGATCCATATTTATTCACTTTCTGCATCAGAAATGTGACATCATGTCCCTTTTTGGGGTAAATTTTGCTGACATGCACCTTAAAGCTGCACTTTGGGTGCAACGTCAAGAATGTAAAACGACTAACTTCTTCATTTTTAAACACAAAAAACCAATCGCACATTCTTGAATCTGTCCATTAGAAAGGCTTCAATGGGAGTAAATGAGAGGAGGAGCAGTGTCTCAACGGGCTTTTTTATCTCTATCTCTGGTGAAAAGTAATCATCTCTGTGATGTTTCCTCTCCTGTGATCTCACGAGCTCACATGTCAGTCAAACAGTGTGGCACATGAGATATGTATATTTTAAAACTCCGGCAAGAAAAAAGGAAAAATCTTGGAAATGAAGTGGCTTCCCTTTGATTCGAAACATGTGACGCAGGACTCTCGCTATCGGATTTATCAATATTTGTGAAATCCCTGATGAGGAAGGACGGAGGGAGGACGGAGGAGAGCGAGAGAGGATGGAGGAAAAAAGATAAAGAGTAGGAGGAGATGATGAAAGAAGCAGAAGGACAGAGATGAGAGCAAGTTTAAAACAAAAAAAAGGAAGAGCAGCGATGGAGGGATAGAAATGACTGCAGAGACGGATGAAAAAAGCAGAGATTTGCTAGAAGTAGGGAAAGAAAGAAGAGGAGGATGAAGGAAACAGGAGGAAGGACAAAGGGAAGCACAGGCAATTTTCCAAGAGACACTTAAACCTGTTTTAATGAGGAATCTTCTACTTCATGTGTCTGTGCTGCAGTTAAAACAACAAAAAACCAAAACAGAAAAGGCTTGAGTCGACCCTCAGAGAGAAAACCTAGAGACGGGGGAGGTTACGGAGTGTTTCCTGAGGAGAACAATTAAAAGCCAAATATAATCTCCCTCTTGCCTGTGGACTGTTTTTAATGTGATTATTGGGGTGATGGTGACGCAGACAGGAGACCTAAACCCAGGGGAAACCTCTTCTGGCCCTGACATTTGCAGCTTTTTGATGAGATTCGCAGGAGACAAAAGGAACAAGAAGAGGACAGGCTCCATATGAGGCTCCATGTGTTCCGACCGTGCTGCGATTACTGCATTAAACTTGACTTTTTTGGCTCATTTTGAGAGTTCTTGAATGTGACAGCACACAATGTACAGTGTAATTAATCAAAAAGTGGCAGATGGCATGCCAGTGCTACAGTGAATATGGAAAATATTCACTCTGCTTGGAAGTTTTCCTCTTTTATTGCTCTTCAACATTTATGGACAAGAATTTACAAGGAAAGACTCCCTAATGTCAAAGTGAAAACAAATTTCGACAAAGTGATGTCAATTAATTAATCAGTTAGTATGACGTAGATCACCTGAGTGTGGTGAGTGTGTCTGAAGAGAAAGACTTGTGTATCTGGAAGGTTCAATCACTGGTGGATCAGTACTCCTGGATATAGCTACATCATGAAGACAAAAACAAAACAACAAAAAAAACCTGCAAGCCACTCTGTGAAAAAGTTGTTTAAAGCATAAGTCAGGGGATTCAAGAAAATTTTGAGTTGTTAAATATCCCCTGGACAATCGTTGAATCCATCATTAATAAACACAAGAATTATGTCACGCATAAATCAGCCTAAAGCAGGTTGACCTCAAAAACTGAGTTACAGAGCAAGTAAGAGACTCATTAGGAAGTTCACCAAGACACCTATGACTCTGAAGTCAACTGGATGAGACCAAAATTGAACTTTTGTGGCAATCAGACTAGATGCTGTGTTTAGTGGACACCAAACACTGAACACCATCACAAACACATCATTCCCACTGTGAAGCATGGTGGTGGCAGCATCATGATGTGAAGCATGGTGGTGGCAGCATCATGATGTGAAGCATGGTGGTGGCAGCATCATGATGTGAGAAAATGTTGGCAAGAAATCCAATTAGACTGATTGTAGCCTCAATAAAAGTATTCCAGGTAAACATGACAGTACTTTCTAATCTGTAAAATCGAATGTATGGCACAGTAGAAGTGTGAAAAATGACTTTTTACTGTCATCTGAACGTCTTTTCCTGTAAGTTGTGCAAATGTGAGCTAAAAAGGCTACATTAGCTGCAATTATGTTGTATGAACAAGTAATTTATGTATATTTCTGTTAAGTTGGCTCTGCTGTTCTAATGTGTGCATTGCAGTACCTACACTATGTAAAGAAAGTGGATTAAAGCTGGATTTCAGTCATGTTTAGACGTTATATTATGTCCTTGAAATATTGTTGGAAAATATGTCGCTTTTGTTAATTTTTCACATATTTTGGTGATTTTACTTTGAGTTCATAGAGCTGCTGTGCATTTTGTTCAACAATACAGCTTTGAAGAAGGATCATTCAGGTGTGAATGTTTTCACAGAAGGAAAATAACAGCTACGATGGTAATGTCGATTGTATTCTACTTTCATGATCCTCTTATTGTGCAGCTTATTGAGACACTAAGTTAATATTATTAAATGCACCAGTGCTGCTTTGACAAGTCAAATATCTGCTTGGAAAACAGCCTGTTATTTAGTATTTACAGTGTTTGGTTATTATGACACGTTGTCCTCCTTTTCCCCTCTTCTGTGGAGACGTCAGCGTTGAGATGAACCTCTTGATGCAGCCTGAAGAAGAACACCGAGGCTCCAAACACGTCGCAATCCAACGTAGCTGCCAGTCACGGCCCTTTTTTCTGTGTCTACGTTTGTGTATCAAACGCTCTCCTTTTTTTTCTTCTGAAAAAAGTATAAATGTTGTGAAATTCTTCCAGCGGGACCGAGAGCAGACTCTGAGAAGACTCTGCACTGGTGGATGACACATAAGAATCTGAGCTGTGTGTTGTAAAGGTCCACAGCGCAGCTATAAATACTGTGCGAGTTAAATAAGGGAGAAAACATCCTATGGAATGTTATTAATCTTGGTTTAGTCTTTCATCACTGTCTCTTTGCGTCTCTCACTGTGCAGATGATGAGCTTTTTCATCTACTGATATTTTAACTACTTGAAATTAGTTGAAAGACTTGACCTCAAAATGTTCCAAAAAATATCATTCAGGCTGCTGTTAAAAGAACAAAAAGGTTGTTAACCCTTAAAGGCCTTGGTTGTTTTTTTTTTTTTTTGTTTTTTTTTAAATTCCACCTGAAAAACATTCAAAAATTCAATCGATAACACTTCCACAGCTGTGAGGCCAAACCGAACAACCTTGGGCTCCATGGATGAGAGACACTTTAGAGAATTTTGAAATCTAAAAGTTCTCCTTGTCCTTATCACCGGGTCAGAGTGAGATCTGAAAAACTCCAGTGAGAATTCACTGATCAAACCTATAAATTAGAGATTAAATAACAGACAGCCTTACAACAATAACTCCATGACACTGTTCTAAAACTCTCAGTTTCAAACCTGACCCAACAGAAATGAAGCCCAACAATTTCTACATTAACTTTGATCATGGTAGAATCATTCATCCTCTCCAGTGAAAACACCACAGCTGGCAACCTTTGAAAAATAGCGTCAGATGTCATTTTAAACCCTGAACAGTCACCAGGTGACCCATTTAAGCCGGTTCAAAGCAGCTTGTGCATATAGGCGTTAATAAGGATGTGCTACATATGGTCACATACGTCTCCACAATTCAATCGTTCAGTTCATTTTACAGAAAGTCACTTCATCTCCTAAGGATAGGCGGTCCTAGATGTCTGGAATTTCTTACAGATGCAGTTGATAAGATGGAGAAGCTATGTGTTGATTTGTGGAGCTCTGGCATAAAGAATGTCCAAGTTATTGTCACTCCGGTATGACTTATTATAGATGAGAGCTTAAAAAAAAAAAAAAAAAAACAGCAACATTTTGAGCCATGTTTGAACTGGTTGTGTTTTAGCAACAAGCTGAACAAGAATGTTTTCTGAAACTATTACATGCTGCCTTTCAAACAAAGTCTCATACGTGTATTTTGGTCTTGCAGTTCTTCTTTTATAAGATTTTCTATGTCAGTATGGACATAAATTCCCTATAAAGGAGTGGATATCAGCTGGCTTTATCCTACAGGGACTCAGTGGCATGAATGTTTACAGGGACAGCACTGTAATCGGCCCTTTCAGCCTTTATGTTTCCGTTGTAGTGTAGGATCCGAAAGCTCTGACCGCTATGTTACGCCAGAATGCGCAAAACAATCACAAATACTACGGATTGGACATAACTTCAGTTCTATGATCATGCAGGAAATATAACAATGGAGGTTTGTTAAGTTAATCTATGTCGCGAATTTTACAAAGTTGGTGACAATATCGGGAAAAGAAAGACTGCTACTTAACAAGGACATCAGTAGGGCAGAAAAATGGTGCTTGTTGTGCTTTTTGACTTTAACCAATCAGTGTTGAGACCTGCACAGTAGTTTTTCAGGGCCACTGAAGATACCTACTTCAGAGTACATACTTTTGATCCCGAAGACAGCCCTAAAAGACGTTCTATAGGGGCAGTTCTTAGGGTTAGCGGTTCAGCTGTTCGGTTTGGCCACCTTAAAGAGCGTACAACTTCCTGCAGTGGAAAACAACCTATTAACAGACGCAGTAGTTGTTGTTTTTTGGAGGCAAACATCAACAATATCCAGACTGGTGAGTCTTGGGTTGTTAAAAAACCCTGTACTGGGTGCTTTTTACTGAAGCTACAAGGATTACCATGGCCTCAAGGACTGCGAATCTGCGTAGACTTCCATGCTAATGTGGAGCAGTCCCCTCTAAAGAGACAATACCTGAGGACTACCCACCAGTCAGGTTGAACTAAGGAAGCCTCTTGGACGAGGGTAAACGATCTTTAAGAACCAAAAAGTGAAGTCCAGTTGCTCTTTACTCAATAGCTTCTAAGGCTACCATGACCTTGATGATGAAGAATCAACACAGATGTTGGAACAGTCACCTTTAAACAAAGGAGATCTACAGCACCGCTTATCAGCTACTTATAATGCAGTCCTGAGATCCTTCACCAGGCAGTTTCACCACTATCAGTACCTCAAGGCTTATGAATCTTAGGTTGTTACCTGACACTCCTCAACGGTCAGAACTGAAGAGTTACCTTGGATGAAGGTGACACATCTCTAAGAACCAAAAAGAGACATTAAGTTGCTTTTTAATAAAGCTCCAAGGACTACTATGACATTGATGATGGAGAATCTACACAGACATCTATGTTAAAATAGAACGGTCACCTCTAAACAGTAAAGAAGGTCCACAACACCACTTATCCAGTACTTATAATGCTGTTTTGAGGTTCCTCACCATGCAATTTCACAACCACCATGTGGTTGTTTGTACAATACCTGTGACTCCTCACTAGTCAGTTACAAGTGAAGAAATCTCTTGAATGAATGTAAAATATTTTCAAGAACCTTATTGACTGAAAATCTATGTAGACATCTGTGTTAAAGTGGAACAGCCATTTCTAAATAGATCAGGGGGGTTGACAACAGCTCTTATCAGGTATTTATAATGCAGTCCTGAGGTTCCTCACCAGGTGGTTTAACAGTCATTCACACTCTACTTTCTTCTAAATCTAACACTGATCTGCGTATATCCAACAAGTTTTATTGCTGAGGTAAAGGTGACAGGAAGTGCTGTTCCTAGACACACCAGCCAGACATGAACACACACACAGTCTGATGGGAACAAAAGAAGAGTTTCAGACCACATTAATACGTAATGACTGTGAGTTGATAGACGGACTGAGTGAACGAGGAGACGACAAACCGACAGCAGCAGCAGAGTTTCCTGGTCAGGTTTGAATGCGGGACTCAAAGGATTCTCCAGAGACTCCGCCGAGCCGAGGAGGGGGACAGATGTGATTCATTCATCATTTATCTCCATCGGTGGGACTTTTTTTTTATTTCCCCCCCTACTGTGTCACACTCCCACGGGAACCCCGACGTCCCATCCACCTCCTCATCCTCATTTCTCTGACATCATCAGCAGCAGCAGCAGCGAGAGGCGACAGTGATCAGTGATGTGAAAGACGATGATAATAATCGTGTTATTCACTTCGCCTGTCACTGATTTCAATGCTGAGGCTGATTAACGCATACAAACACCAGATAAGTGGCATTAGTGCTTTAAAATGTCATCAGTGCCATGAAAAAATCACACAATCTTCACACAAAAATCTCACCAGAGCAGCAATTTGATTGTTTAATTGATTAGCTGTCAACTGTTCAATGAACTTTTTCATCATCAACTAATCAAAGTCCTCTGATTCCAGCTTCTTAAATGTGAATATTTTCCGTTTTCTTTCGTTCTCTGTGACAGAAAACTGAAACAATTTGGGCTGTGGACAAAACAAGACATTTATAAATATCTATATTTTCTCTCTCTATCACTTCCTTTAAAGATACACTAGAATAGATATACAGTATGTAGATTTATTTAAGTTTTTTAAACATGTTTTCTTTGTCGCTTAAATTATCTTAAAATTCACACAAAAACAAAGATCAAGGTAATAAATATTGATTTAATGTGCATTATATATAAATATATTATTATTATTTTATCTGTTCATGTTTTTTTCTGTTTAGTGGACATTTAAGGACACTTATTGACTTTAATAGACCAAATAACTTACCAATTAGTAGAGAAAATACTCAACAAATTAATCAACAAAGAAAATAATCAATAGTTGTGTCCTTAAAGCTTCATATTCAATCATTAACTTTAAAAAAATTAGTTAAAAATGCAGCAAAAATGCACAAAAGCATGTTTAAATCACCAAAAAAGGTTGAAATATTGCCTCTTTTCAGTCCAGTAAATATTTGGGAGTCATAAGTCAGTCTGTTGAAGTTACTTTTATTCAGGACGATGATAGTTTTATTAATTTATGTTGTTTAAAATGGATCTGATGTGCATAATTTAGCATTGCTGCTTGTGTAAAAGGGTAAATTCAATTATTTTTCTCATCAAGTCTTGCAAGAAATGTGGAAACTGTTGTATGACGTCCTCTAAAGTGGGAGTTTGAATGAATATATGAGACAAGTCGGATGATATGGAGTTGCATTGTGGGAAATGCAGGATTTAGGCTCCTAATCGTTGATTTATTGAGCAATCTCTTGGAAATCCTGTAAGCTTTTGCAGAATTGCAGAAATCTCCCTTAAATTCAACATATTTCACTGTACTAAACCTACACGACTGCATGAACTAAACTTGCAGCTGAACTATTGCAGCTTTCATCGTTACTATGTGCGTAACTGAGCTCAACCCTGGGAATGAATGCTGTTAAATTCTCCTCCAGCTGTTGTCCAGCAGCTGTGGAACCCATTCAGAGAAAATCACGACATCACTTTGAACCTGTATCCACCTCTGGGAGCCAGCCCGCCCTCCGAGCAGCTCATCCCGCTGTATCCAACAACCTTTGGGCTATTTTCGGTCTTAGTGAGCTCCCTCCGGCCGGTTTCCTCCCAGCAGCTGCAGCGCGTGTTCCGCTGGATGCTGGAGGTGAAACCGGGAAGCTGCGGGACGAGTCAAGTTGCTGCGCGTAAAGACGCAGCGCAGACTCCAGTTTGGAAGCCAGTGACAGCTCAACATCTGCATAAAGATCAGGGTTTAACGCGCAAACGTGCCCACATGTGTGCCGTCCTTTTTACGCACAGCAGCAGCAGTAGCATCACCAAAAGCCGCTCCACAGTCTGCTGCAGTGGAAGTTACGCACCGCTCAGACGCACAAGTTTGCACAGAATTAACAGGATTATTGTTTTATTTCGGTACTCACTCAGCAGCAGAGCAACAGGCAGGAAGAGGAGGCACGCAGAGTTCATCAGAGATGCCATCATGAACCGACGGTTCGTCCGCACAAGTTTCAGGTTGGCAGGAATTCCCAAGTTTTACTGTTCAGAGAAAAAAAAAACAGAAAGGAAAAGCAGTCCGATGTCGCCCTCCTCGGTGCTGGTCAGAGCTCTCCTCCTCCCGTCCTGATCGCAGCTCGGTACTCCACTGTGAGAGAATCCACGGAGCGTTCATCCGCTGAATGGGAGGAGGAGAGGAGGAGGAGGAAGAGGAGAGGAGGAGGAGGAGGAGGAGAGGAGGAGGAGGAGGAGGAGGAGGAGGAGGAGGAGGAGGAGGAGGAGGAGGAGGAAGGTCCACCGCAGAGTCCCTGATGAGCTGCACATGATCTGGATGTCCTGCATCCAAAACCAAACTTTGCTAAAAGTAAAATCAATCAATAAATCAACCAATAAATATGCAAAATAAATAAATAAAATAATAATGAATACATAAATATAAAAAATAAATATTTTCAAAATATTGAATATCTAAAAAAATCTAATAAATACGTAATTTAACATATTAAATCAAAAATAAGTATTGTAAATATTAAATAAATCAATAAATCAACCAATAAATATGTAAAATAAATAAATAATAAATACAGAAATATTTTTAAAAAATAAATATTTAAGAAGATATTGAATAATATCTAAAAATATCAAATAAATATTTAAACATATTAAATCCGTTAATAAATATTAAAATATTAAATCAATCTATAAATCAACCAATAAATATGTAAAATAAATACACAAATAGTAAAAATATTTAAAAATCTTGAATATTTAAAATATTAAATAAATACATGATTTAACATATTAAATCAATAAATCAATATTTAAAATATTAAATCAATTAATAAATCAACCACTACATATGTAAAAAAAATCAATCTTTAAACATATTTAATAAATAACATTAAAAATATCAAATAAAAACACATTTAAATATTAAAATCAATCAATAAATATTTAAAATATTAAATAAATACATGTATTTATTTTCTATAAGTATATATAAATCTAATTTTTAAAAAACAGCTCTCTGTTGATTGTTCCCTTTGAATATACTCTAGAATATAAATACAAGAAGTCGATTAAAAAAAAAAAAAACATTGTTTAAATTTATATTTCCTCTTTCTCTCAGTCTTAAAATCCACACAAACACAAGATAAAAGTTGTTGATTTTAAAAGGAGCAAATATGAATAACATTAATGTGCATTATATGTAAAACATTATTAATCATAATATTGAGTTGTTCTCTCTGCTATATAATTAATGTAAGTTACATTATTAGGCAATTTCTGAATATTAGGTGGTCCAGTGGTTCCTAACATATAAATAAATGAGTAATTACTACATTCACATAGGTTTCTGTGTTTTCATGTAAATATTTCAGAATTTTAACCTGTTCTGATTTTTAATAGTTTGACAAGTTAAAAAGGGAATCTTCTCTTTTGTGAAACAACTTAGACATGAGCTTTAATTAAACAGTTTACTCTGTATTTTCTGCTCTTTATTAGGCTTATTTGTTCACAGCAGAGGGGTCAGTGCCCCTATTATCCTGACATTATTAGTTTCTGGAGCCTTTTTGAGCCTCTAAAAATTAAACAAACTGAACAATGTGAGAAGTTTAAAGGTCACAGATAACAGCTCTAATCAGAGTGTTGAGAGGCAAAAAGGTTGCAACCGCTTGTTAATAATGTATTCTTATCATTTATGTATTTTTTATGTAAAACCTTCATCTGAAATTAATTTAGCATGAGGCGTTGTTACCTTCTGAACGGCTCAAAATTGCCTTTAAAAACTCGTTTAAAAGAAACACACATGAATAAATAAATAAATAGGCAGTAAATTGAACAAGTCTTTTTTTTATTCCAAAATGTTTAGGGTAAAAGAAACTGTAAAAGATACAACATAAACCGTCCAAGCTGAAGGGAGGCGAACACAACGGAAAGAGAGGAAAACAAACAAACGTCCAGTCTGAGCTCCGCTGCTAGTAGTCAAAATAAACCTTCTCTGGGTTTCCTGACAAGACGAGACGAGACGAGACGAGCGTCCCAATCAGCCGTCAAATGTTTGCAAACACAACGACACCCTGACCTCGTCACCGCTGGTTTTAAACGCTTGTAAAAGTGAAAACGGAGCCGCGGCGGGAGGGAAACGCTTGAACATTACAAGTCGTCCGATAACAAGTAAAATACAGTAAGGCACTTGCTAGACAGATTCTAAACACACGGGTCAAATGAACACAACTTTTATTTGTACAATCAGCAAAAAAAAAAAAACAAACAAAAACAAAAAAAAAAAAACAGTGCGGCCACCCTGTAATTAAACCAACGTGTGTGTGTGTGTGTGTGTGTTTGTAGCTGTACAGTCGGTATCATACACAAACAAACGGTGCATTAACAACCTAAAGGCTCACTGTCTGATACTGTAAGAGCAGGAATGACTTGGGAAAACGTCAAGCGGGGCGAGTGTCCGACTAAGTGGCGCCCCCTGGAGGCGAAGGGAAGCGACTGCACGTGGAGTTTTCACAGAACAGCATCAGTAACGATTAGTTTTTATTATGCTCCTTCCAACAAACTCTTAAAGCAAGTATACATGGCTTACAAATACTACATGTTTATATATAAAAAATAAAGAGGGGCAGAAGAAAAACAAGGAGAAGAAGAAGAGGAGGAGGTTCACAGGACAGAGCTGTACACATGGACGGCTGCTGGCTTCGTTTTAAAGGGGATTCTTTCCAGCAAACATGGAAAATGGCATTTATTTCACTTATTTAATCCTTCAGAAATCAGAGTGAGATATGCATATGAAGAAACTATTAGTGTCTCCAACCTATAAAGAAACAACTGAAACACAACGCAGCTTTGGGTGTTTTTTTTTTTTGTTGTTTCTTTGTTTCATTGCCCAGATTAAGCTTTAAAAGAACCGAACTAAGGGCAGCGAAAAAGATGCTGGTCTGTATTGTTGAAGAAAAAAGAACCAAAAATGCGTCCAAGCCTGCTGTTTGCTCTTAAGGCCAAAATACAAGGCGACGTCTCGGAGGCGAAACGTGTTCCTCGAGTAGCTCCGGTATCCCAAAACACAGCGGGACGATGAAGGAACTCTACTCGGCTGAACATTCGTTGAGTCTTTTGCACGTTTGGATGAAGTGACATCAGAGGGAGTGTCGGGCAGATTTGTTGTTCTGAAAACAGCAGCGAGGTCTGGATTTATCTACAGCCAACTCAGGAGTCTCTTCAACAGAAATCGACGACAATCTTTTCCGTCCAGACCTTTTTTTTTGTCTTGCAGGGAAGGTGGGGAGAAAGAATAAGAGTAATAAAAACTGTCTATTTCTTAACTTGACACTTCACTGGTGCAGGAACAGGAGGGAACTGGGGGTTGAAGAGGTGGATTTAGGGGCGAGTGAACCCGTCCTCGTCGGTTTCTCCTCTGAAACATTCGTGGAGAAGCGACGGCGAGTTCACGTCTACGGTGGTGAACAGCCTAGTGGTTGACGAGTCCCTGCAGCATCATCATGAGGCGTCGAGCCCTCTTGCTGAGCGGACTGTGGGGGTCCTGCTGCAGGAAGGCGAACAGCTTCGGTCGCACCTGAGCCAACACCGAGGACATGTGGTCTCTGGTCAGCGGGTCGCCGTGGTCCAGGTTCATCAGTGCGTCTTCCAGGTAGCTGGACGGAGAGAAGAAAAAAGTTAGAAAAATTACAGGTTCAGTCACTCTTCATACAGTCAAAACTATTAAAACTTGTAGACAAACTACACAAATCATGTACAAAGCTAGAAACACAATTTTGCCACAAAACATACATGAATTGTTTCATGTTCGAGAAGGGGGACATCAACTAGGAGGAAAACACAACTTTGAAATAAACAAAATCCATACAAAAAAGATTCTGCATTTCATTCTGTGGGGTAAAACTCTGCAACAGTCCAAACATGCAAGAGCTGAAAACACAAGACAGTGTTTTCACAGGACACAAGGATGAAGTGGGATGTGACAGTCAGTGGGTGTGGACAGGTTACTGTTATTAATTATTCATTTCTTTAATGACTTGTTTTCTATATTCATTCATGTGTCGTTTTAGTTGGGTATTTTCTCTCTGTTGTGTTTTGCCATTGCTAGGTCCTTTTGTATAAATGTAGATGGACAATTTTGGTGTAGATTTATTATAAATCATGTGCATTATTATTACTCCGCCAAGGAATGCGGTGGAGTTATGTGACAATCGACGTACGTTTGTCTGTCTGTCTGTCTGTCTCTTAGCAACATTACTCAAAAACAAAATAATGGATTTGGATGAAATTTTCAGAGAAAGTCAGAAATGACACAAGGACCAAGTGATTAGATTTTGGTAGTGATGCAGCTTATAGTCTGGATCCACGGATTTGTTGAAGATTTTGTATCATTGTGAGATAGCGGCATGGTGTCACTGTAACTATGACAACAAGTGAACACTACATCAGCTGCCTGCTGATGATCACATGATTATGATCCTACTACAAATCCACTGATTTATCCGTTGGAAATGATACAAGGAACAATTGATTAAATTGTGGGGGTGTTTCTGAGTCCCACCAATTCTTGCCGCCTGCTACATATTTAGGTCACGTGATTTGTCATCCGTACATAACGTACACATGCTCAGTGCAAGATCATTTTTTGTTTGTACATGTATATTATTAAATGGACACATTCTATGGTGCCATGATTTCTGCTACAAGTTTCTTCAAGATTTCAGCCATCAGAAATGATATCATTGGTGGAGTACTGCGCTATCTAAAGGGCTTTTCTTGTTATTATTATTTATAAATGGTAGTATTATGAAGAAGCAAGAAAAATAGATTTTCAATCGTGTGTGTAAGGAGAAGGAGTGGGATTAGATGAGTTTCAACTTCTTCTTCGTTATTTTGGTGCGTGGCTGCATTAAAAAGGTCATTTTTGTGCTGCAGAAGGTTCACAAGCACAATCTGACACTCCAGCCTTCAGTCGCTCAGACTTAAAACCTCAATACTAATACCAAGAGTAATATCAAAACCTGTAGACAGCGGCTATATGACAGATGAATTTGATCTGCTGTTCGATCCTGACTGCATGTCGGAGAGAATTTATGATTTTAAGTAATTAGTCAAGTTGCTGCTGTTGTTTAAACTATGTAAATATACACAACTCTCTCTGCTCTACATATTAATTAATGAAATAATAATAATAATAAAAACAACCAGACCACACAGGACTCAAACTCTAATCTCCTAGGTGACAATCCTGTGACTGAGGCCACCTCTACTCCTATTTGTGTGGAATTTTGTCTTAATTTTACAACTTTTACAGTGAGATTAATGCATTTTTGAGCTGTGGACCAATTTAACTTTTTATTATTTTGGTGTGAGGCTGCGTTAAAAAGGTCATTTTTGTGTGGCAGAAGGTTCATGCACACAATCCGACACTCCAGCCTTCAGTTGCTCGAATACAAAAGCAGCACAAGGATAACTTGTTCAGACTTGTGACCCTGTGACTTGTGACGGACAGGAAGGCCGGCTCTCAACTATCTTTGTTCTTTTTTTTTTTTAATGTCACTCCTCGTCCTTCGCAGTGTTTCTGGCTTCCTGCCTGTCGTGTCGACGCCTATCTTGTTTTTTCACTCCGACAGAAATTGGGTTTCTCTTGTCCTCACCTGCGTCTCGTCCCATTACTCGGGCCGCACTACGTTTAATTCCTCGACTAATTGTTTGGGTGAGACATCTGGTGGTTTTAACATCCAGCAGGACGGAGTAAATGACCACCCATCAGCGTGTCCGGAGCGCTACCTGATCCCGCTCTACTCCGGCGTCGCCAGCTGGTTTCCTGCCAGGTCCCCGCGATGCACATCACAGCTCCATCAAATCCCCATCGCAGCGCCAGCACTCCCTTTAAAAGGGGCTTTTAATGTCACCGCACAGATACCGAACAACTTTCTGCAAGTTGTCTTACAGGAGATCATCTGCCTGTAACTACATTCTATCCAAACACTCAAAACACACATTTAATTGCTCTTCGTGCTCCCTACTCCCCAATGTATCCGTTTGTTCATCAATGCGCTCTTCATGACCAGCTAACGAACCTGCTAAGAACACGGTTTTTGCGGATAATGACGCCCCTCTGTACTCCAAACAATCCGCCCGGTGCTTTGGGAATCTTTTATGGATTCTTCTGAGATATTTCCCATCAGGAGTACTGAAAAACAGAAGCTCCTTTATCTGGTGTAGACAGCTCAGTGTTTGATGTGGATCATGATTTCCTTCCAGCACACCGTAACGCCTTATTGCCTGATTTCTATTTACTCACGAGAGCAAGAAGTTTTTCCTGCACGATTAAAAAGGAAGCAATAATGACAGCAATGTAGCCTTTCTTTCACAATTTGTTTCCGTCCTAATAAAGTGTCAAACTGAGCCGCACCCCTCGTATATTTCTACAGATGGCAGAGAACCACACCAGAGGGCCATATTAGCAGCTGCAGTGTAAAACCAGAACCAGACAGATGATCCGGACACAGACTTGTGCTGTAAAGGGACTCTGAGAGATGAAGGGAAAAAAAAGGTTTACAGAGGGGGAAGAAAAACTCGAGAGGAGACAGAAAAGATGAAGCCTTTCTGACATTTTCACAATAAGAACAATAAGACTGATGTACAGGATGAACAATACAAGGACGCACAGAGAACAGGGTGATGGAGGGCTTCCAGAAACTGCAGCGCTATTCATGGGATCATCGGCGCTCCCCGGACGGCCATCATGCAGCTCGGCTACAGACGGAGCAGGGTGGTGAGGTCAGCACTTTAGCACCGTTTAGCACCCGGGAGACGGAGAATAATGGACGTACGATGGAGATTAGATGAGGAGCAAAAGTTTAGGCAAAGATCGGCTTTGTTACTGATCGAGGGGGAGGGGAGGTGTGTAATGCGATTCAAAACGTGACATTTTGGGAAGAAGTGAGCTTGTACAGTTCGCAGGTTTTTGATTAAAACCAATTATTCCCGCCGCACCGCCAGACAGGTCTTACATCAAACTACAACGGTGTGAGAAGATATTGTAATGAAATTAGAAAATCCTGCGAGTGCTCAGGTAAGAACCATCAAGATATGTATGCTAATTAAAGTTAAATGTGTTTTTGAGCTAAAAACTGAAGGATACAGATGAGATGGAACACACAAATGCTGGTGTTATTATCACTGTGCCAAGGAAGGCGGCGGAGTTATGTGACGATTGGCGTATTTGTTTGTTTGCTTGTTTGTCTGTCTGTTTGCAACATTACTCAAAACCGGACTAAAGGATTTGGATGAAATTTTCAGGGAAGGTCAGAAATGACACAAGAACCAAGTGATTAGATTTCGGTAGTGATGCAGCTTATAGTCTGGATCCATGGATTTGTTAAAGATTTCTGTATCGTTGCAAGATTTTGTTTTGTTTCACTGTCATGTATTTTATAGTCCAGCTATTTTGTGATATTTTAATACTGTGATGTTTTCATTGTGACCTGCCAAGGGACTGCACATGGAAATTAGCTTTAAGCTAACTCTGGTGCAAAACATCAAATGGCAACATTTATGTTTAATATTGTACATGGTCCCTCTTTAAATAAACTGATTAATGACGATTAATGAGATAGCAGCACGATGTCCCTGTAACTATGACAACAAGTGAACACTACATCAGCTGCCTGCTGACGATCACATGATTGTGATCTTACTACAAATCCACCGCTGTGGACTAACTGGGACTCATCTGTCAGAAATGATACAAGGAACAATTGATTAAATTGTGGGGGTGTTTCTGAGTCCCATCAATTCCTGCCACTTGTTACATATTTAGGTCACCGGTATCCGTACATAACGTACACATGCATAACACACGCCTGTGCTCAGCGCAAGGTCATTTTGTTTGTGGGTGCATCTATATTAAATGGTCACATTCTATGGTGCCGTGATTTCTGCCACAAATTCTTTCAAGATTTCATCCATCGGAAATGATACGACGACCTAGCAGCTTAGGTGGAGTACTGCGTTCTCTGAGTGCTTTTCTTGTTGGCATTGCTACCAAATTGATAAAAAAAATCTGCATAATGAAATCATCCTAAACTTTCCAAGCCCTATGCTGCCATATGATCAACCATTTGGGACTTTTCTACATCAGAAAAGTCGTAGAAAAAAAGAAAATTAATGTTCAGTTCAACCGGAAATTGCTGTCAACTTACTTCCTGACCTTTGACTCCTGAGGTGATGATAAATGATAAATCTAGTAAATTTTTGGACCAATTTCTGCTACTTTATATGGAAGAGAGTCTCCAGTTCTGCTTGACAAGTATGACGTTGTTTTAAACTACTTTTTTTTTTTATCGTGGTTTCTTCTACGTTTCTCTCGAGTGATAAATTTGAAAATATTGCTAAATTCTCAGTACAGCTGCTGTCTTTAATGTATTTGTATGCCATATTTGTCGATGTTGTGGTTCCAAAATTAGTAGTTAAGTGTCTCAGTTGAATGAGATCTAGTTACTATTTCATATTTTTTCTGCTGTCTGACAACATAAACAGATAAATATGTAAATTTGAACAGTTTTATTTGGAATTTGGCTCTATTAAGTATAGTAGTAGGTGAAAATACACAAAGTGAAAACAACACATGCATTTCATGTGTCTATATTCAATTTTCACACACTTAACTGTCTTCATGTGAAAACAACATCAAAAAGGCTACTTTATTTGCAGATATTGGAGAGTAAACACTGATTTTAGTTGGTCCAAGGCCTTAAATAAGATGAGCAAATCTAAACTGAAAGTGCCTCCAAGTAAAATGCACACAAAAGAAACCCTGGAATATTATATTTCTTATTTACTCGTCTCTATGGTAGAGAAAAGAACAGGCTTGAGAAGGAGGCTAAGTGCATCCTGCAGTTACAACCGGGTTTACAAACAGGAAAACAAAACACTTAACATGTTGTACAGCAGCCGCACACTAGATTTCTTGTTCAACTGGTAAGAAAATTGTAGTCAAATGTAGCATCTTGTATGATTTTCATTTGTGTTTATTGTATTTTATTCTAAACTTAACTGTTTGTGATTCTTGTTCATTTATTTGCTCCCACAGAAGTATAAAGAACCCTTCTGTTTACTTACAATACTTTACTTTTCTGATATTTCAAACATTACCAGCATGAAAGTATATATCTCTCTTACAAAGACACCAACAGTCCACTGTGCTCTGACTTTCAGCGTCTTCATTTATAAAATCACCGACACACTGAGTGTTTTCTCTGATGCCTGAAGTGATGTAGTCTGGCAACAGGTGCATGTTGGTGAGAAAACCTGAAATGTCAACATAACCTTGATTTTCCTCACCTGATTTTGAGCTCCGAGCGGGTTGTGAGGTTAGAAGAAAGCTGCTGGATGAGCGACAGCAGCACCGGCTGGCTGAGAGGACAGGGGCTCTGACCAAACACCTGCTGGGAGTCGATGGTCTCGCAAACATACAAGACCAGATTCAGATCCGTCGCTGATAAGGCCTGTGAAGAAAATGAGGCACAGGAAGGTTTTATTACTGTAAATACTCATTTGTGGAGCACCACTTTGTCTGAAAACTTCAAAATCTGAGCTGAAACTCATGATATTTAATCAAAATTAAACAAAGATAAACTGTTTGTACTAGATTTTGTAAAAAAATAATCTAGTAAAAAGTAGTGAAAAACAAGCTCTGGGTTGAACTGCAGACAGCGTTTACAAGAAACAGATAAGACACAAGCATGAAAACAAGCTAAAAACATAAGCAGTAAAACATCGACAGTTTTTAGAGTCACATTTTTTCCAGTGTTGGTAATAAATACTAGAGTTAATGTGCAGAGTGGTGTGAAAAACACTTCTTCTGTAGAAGCTGTAAAAATGTAAATGATCACCATATTTTTTAGAGTATTGCTAACACCTGTGGGCACTTGGAAAAACGCTACACATATTGATTCCATTGTTTTTTGGTAAAATAAATAAGAAACTCAACTATCATTTTTCCATTTTTATGATTTATGGCATTGTAGATTTGCTCTACTGCACAGAAGACATTTCTGTGTTTTCTTTACTTCTAGTCATAGTTTTGCAGATTCCATAGAGGTGCAGGACTTTATACTGCAGTCAAGATTAAGCTAAAAAATGACTAGAAACAAATAATATCCACAAACTGCTTGGGGTTTAGAGGGTTAAGTATCTCTTTCAATGCAATAAGTCTTGTATTTGGGCGGATAATTCCACCTACAGCTGCTGTGACATCAAACTCTACATATATTCTGACTAGACAAACTATAAGATGCACCAACGATCTATCACACATGGGAGAAAGTTGGGGATTTTTAATAGACCTATCGGCTTCAGAGCTGTCAGTGTCAATCAAGAAGTCCATGGGTTGACTCTTGAGCACATAAACATGAATGATGGCGAATAGAAAAGTAGGGCAAAAGAGTCACTTTGCCTCACGTCAGAGCGGCTTCAAATGGAGACTAATGGGAAAGAACAGGCGAGCATAATGAATGCCAGAAGCATGCACAGGTGGGACCGTGAAGCAGCTACAGTGAGATGGTTTTCTGGGCTCTGCAGTGAACTTAGCGTGCATCAGGATGTGAGTTTGTGTGACAGCGGCTGTGTTCATTCAGCTGCAGTGTGTGGTTTCAACTGTGTTACCTGCTGGAAAGCCTGGTTGAGCTGGCCCTGCTGGAGCAGCTGCAGGATGTTGGCCTGCTGCGTCTGGTAGTCGAGGTGGGCTGTGGGAACCGGGGTGCCGGCCGCCGACCTCATGGCCTGCATGATGCTGGAGGTGACCACTGCCTGCTGCTCCTTCATCGCCAGGCTCACCTCCCCTTTGACGATCCGCTGGACGTGGCTAAGAATAGACTCCTGCAAACTGGAGAAAGAGAAAGACCTATCTTGAATCTCTGGCACGTCACTTTCTTTTCAAGACCTTAAACTTTCAGTCAGCCAACTACTTTCTTTCTGCTCCGTCCTCGACAATCTATAAACTCCAGAGGCCTTGAAATTAATTGCAGAGGGAACAAGAGACTCGATCGAATTTATGTTCTTACATTAGCCCCAGGATTAGGCTTTGCTTGTTTTTACTCTCCAATCCATTACGCACCTGCTCGATAGGCTGAGGATACGGCCGCAATGCTGGCACAGGCAGCCGATAATGTGCATATCTGATATTCAAAACGTCCATGTGGAATATCGCTCGGCGCCGTCGGATCAATCAACAACTAGGATTGTTTTAAAAAGTTGTCAGTGGATGAGGGCAGATCAAAAAGTTCTATGAATGTATGTGGTGCGTTTGCATGGAGGGCGATACGGTGATAAGAGTGCAAATGTTAACTACCAATATTAATCACTGTGCTATCAGCAGCCAGACCTGTGAAATAACTAGTAAATAGTTAACTAATTTATAACTATTCTCATGAATCGATGATCCGAATAGTTGTACATTAGCTAAAAGTTGACGACGAACTGGTTAAATGTAGCAGCTTTGATGTTCAGTGGTAGATTAATCTCACTGTTGCACTGCTACACACTTGATTTTAGTGAAGTATTTTAATCAGAAAACAGGATACTTTTCTCTGTTATCTCTTCTGTAAACTGGACGCAGACTAAAGTCATCACCGAACCTCTGTTTATCGATGAACTGTACAGTTTACTGTTATGCATTTGTGATTTTTTGGAGCTTGAACTGGAGCAAAGATCAAACTGGGAGGTGGGTCTGCAGCTACCATCAAGAGAAGAAACAGTTTTTACAGTGGAAGCACCAATATCTCTAAAACCAGACAAGATGCATCAGATCAGAAGCATCAGGACCATGCTTGTTGTTTTCTTCAACATTCATGTGGTTGTGGGTTTTAATCCTCTAGGTGTACAGTTTTAGTCTATCACAACAACACAACCGATGTTCTCTGCTCGCCAGATTTTCCTCCCAGTGTCTCCATTGCTTCCCTAAAAATTAAATCAAAGTTAAAGGGTCTCCATTTAGACACAGTTCAGGAGATTCGGCTCTCACCACAGATGGTGCTTGTCATGTTCGTGGTGCGTTTGCATGGAGGATGTTATGGTGACACCAGTGCAACATGTACAAGCAGCAATCGTTACAAGTCAGGAGATAACATGATACCATGCTATCAACAGCTGGACCTGTTTTAAAGATGTTTTTGTGAACACTGGTAGTTACGCATTTGCGATTTCTCCATGGAGCTTGAAATGGAGCAAAGATCAAACTAGGAGGTGGGTCTGCAGCTACCATCATGAGTAAAAACAACAGTTTTTACAATGGAAAAGTCTAATACCTCTACAACCAGACAAACCAAATCAGACGAGGAGCACCGGGATTGGAACACGCTTGTTTTCCTCAAGAATCACGTGGTTGTGAACTGGGTACTCATCCTTCTGGTGTTGTTTTGGCCACAACAACACAACTGTCATCCTACACGCACTAGATTTACCTCCCACGGCTGCATCTCTTCCCCAAAATTAAATCAAAGTTGAAGGGACGCCGTTTTGACACAGTTCAGGATGGTGTTTGACATGTTCGTGGCGTGTTTGTATGAAGGATGTTATGGCGACACGCATGCTACATGTACAAGCAGCAATCCAACCTGTGTTTTACACGTTTTTATGACCACTAGTAGTTATGCACTGATCACTGACTGGAGCAAAGACTGATCTAGGATGATCCAACCTCCATACCGAGGATCATTACTGGTGATAAAAGGTGGGACTGCAGTGAACATCAAGGGAAGAAACAACTGTTTTTACAGTGGAAAAGCACAGTTTCTAAAACCAGACAAAGCAAATCAGACTAGGAGCACTAGGAGTGGACCATGCTATCACCTGATTCATGTGCATCAGGTATTCATTTCATTGGTGTTTTTTGGCCACAAAAACACAGCTGTCGTTCTCCACTCGCTAACTTTTCCTTGATGTGACTCCATCCTCTTCCCTAAAATTAAATCCAAGCTGAGGGGTCTCCGTTTAGACACAGTTCAGGAGATTCAGCGCTCACCACAGATGGTGCTTGACATGTTTGCATAACAGGACTTCCAGGGAGCTTTACAAGTGTTGCAGAAGTGCTGAGAGCGCTGTATCACTGCACATGGAGACTACTTAGGCGACAATGATAGCCAAATTTAAATTAGATATGCTTGTTGATTTTAATAGCAGTCTCTGAGCTGCCTGAATGCACCTCGTAAGGTGTGCAGGACCATCAGTGGTTTTTAAAATGCTGGTATTGCGTAACACAAATCCCATTTGTAAGAGTAAGCAGGCAGGTACAGTTACTGTAGTATCATATTATAAATGACAGATGAGCACAATGGAAAAATAAATGATTCAATGGAGATTCAGTTGTATTTACGATCATGAACAAAAGCTTACATACACTTGTAAAGACTGTATATCATGGCAGTTCTGAGTTTCTGAACTTTCTGTGATGGACTCATTGAAACCCATGCATCTTCTTCTTTCTTTCATAGATTTATTACAGATCTTCTGGAAATACAACAAAATCTGCTGGGTCAAAAATATCCATACAGCAACGCTAATATTTGATTAATGGTTTTGGAAACCATCCACAAGCTTATGGCAAGCAATGATTTATTTTTTCAGATTGTTGCTGAGCTCTTTAGACTTTCCCGCTGTAGTGTTTGTGGCTGAGTCAAATGAGTGGATCAAACAGACCCTATCTAAATTGGCTCAGAGGAGTCACCAGCTGTAGTCAATTGTTATCACTCACCAGTAGTTAAGAGGCAATGCCACTAAGGAAATTTGATTAACGCAGCTTTCTACATCACCAAAACTCAGGTGCTTTAGGTAGTCGTCCACAAGCAAACATTTGCTTTTCAGATTGTTGCTGAGCTCAGACTTTCCGAGTGTAGTCTTTGTGGTTGAGTCTAATGAGTGTATCAAACAGGCCCTATCTAAATTGGCTCAGAGGAGTCACCAGCTGCAGTCAATTGTACTCACTCAGGAGAAGATAAGAAGCTATGCCTAAACTCAGGTGTTTTTGGTAGCTGTCCACAAGCTTCTGGCAAACAATGATTTGTTTTTCAGATTGTTGCTGAGCTCCTCAGACTTTCCCACTGTAGTGTTTGTGGCTTAGTTCAAAGAATGCCTCATACGGCCCTATTCAAATAGGTTCAGAGGAGCCACCAGCTGTAGTCAACTGTAATCACTTAGGAGTAGTTAAGAGGTCATGCAAAAAATAAAATTAGATAGACATAGCTTTCTACATCACCAAAACTCAGGTGCTTTAAGTAGTTGTCCACAAGCCTCTGGCAAGCAAATTATTTGGTTTTCAGATTGTTACTAAGCTCCTCGGACTTCCCCACTGTTGTGTTTGTGGTTGAGACTAATGAGTGTATCAAACAGGCCCTAT